>NW_028261388.1:69689630-69982130 GCF_051295495.1 Thamnophis sirtalis
AACTTTTTCTATAGAAAAAGGAGCAGAATGTTAATGTTTCATACTAGGAATTAATCGGGCTCCAAAACAATTTGCAACAATTTGTACTACTCAGAATGTGCTGAAGTCTTCATATCTTTCATTTCTTAAAATCAGAATAAGAGATTTTTCTTTTTCTCTGTTTTTTAATTATTTCTATTTTTATATTTTTTATAAATGTAATAAAGTTATAAAATATAACATTTCTTGAACATTTGGGGTCATTGTAAAATACTGTATACATTTTACTTTATAGATTGATGATGTATATATTTTTGATACTTCTGTGTCTGAAGAATAGTTTAGTCATTAATGTGACTTTACTTCTCAAATGCATGGAACAGCATTTTATTAAATATGATTTTGACAATTCTCATTTACTAGTGTGAAAAGTCAGCAGAGTTTGATTTACAGTGCTTAGAAAGATTTTGCTAAATGGATCTTAAAATGTTTTCTCTGTTTTATGGAAAGGTCTGTTTTCTTGCTAATCCCAATGCCTGTTGGCATATCTCTCCCTATCTTATACTCTCTTATCACTATTATCGCTACTGCATTGTTATTGTTGTTATTATTATATACTTTATTCATTAAGCATGAAACTCAGTCAACTGAACATTTAAAAATGTGTGAAAAATACCATTGACTGCTGCTGATGGTTGATACAGGTGGCTGCCAGCGTCCTAAGTATCAATCAAGTATTTTCTTAAAATATACCATGTTTCCACAAAAATTAGACAAGGTCTTATTTTCTTTTGACCCCTTTGAAAATAAGGCTTGGCCTTATTTTCGGGGGAGGGCGGCTTATTATTTTGGGGGTGTAGGAGGCAGCGAACGTGATCACCTCATGGTTGCTGTGTTGCACTACTGCAACAGCGCAACACAGCCACTCGTCAGCTGTTTGCTTCTGAGGCTGTGCCCGCATCCTCCTGTCCCTGCACCAGGCTCTTTGGGAGCCTGCCCGCAGCCTACCTCTCCAGCCGGGCAGAGCACCACTCACCAACCAAGTGGTATCCCAAAGTGCCAAGCTGCGCAAGCGCCTGTCCCCCCTGCTTGCGCACCTCCCAGTCCTCACCACATTGATGTGGGCAAAGCAACAGGTCCTTGAGCTCACAGCCGATTGCTGCCGGTGCCCACCACCAGCACCCATGCGGAAACCATAGCTTGGGCCAGCTCTCCTTTCAGGGCCAGGGCTACCGCCACTGCCGCCACCATCCCAGCACTGAGGATGGTTTCCTCTGCGGCTTCCAAACCCCAGCTGGCAGCGGAAAAGAGGCTGGCCGGGCCAGCCACCTGCTGCCGAGTCTTCCGACAGCCGGGGCAGAACCATAGAATGGGAAGCGCACTCCCAGAAAACCCTCTGCCCTGGCTCCCGGAAGACTTGGCAGAAGGCAGCTGACCTAACCAGTCTCTTCTCTTCCAGCTGGGGTTTGGAAGCTACAGAGGAAGCCATCCTCAGTGCTGGGATGGTGGCAGCGGTGGTGGCAGCCCAGACCCTGCAAGGAGAGCTGGCCAGGGCCGTCGCTTCCGCACGGGTGCTGATGGTGGGCGCTGGTGGCATCAGCTGTGAGCTCATCAAGGACTTGGTGCTTCGCCCACATCGAAGGTGGTAAGGATTGGGAGGTGCGTGAGTGGGGGGGGACAGATTCTTGCATGGCTTGGCGTCTTCGGGATACCGCTTGGTGAGTTGGCCGGCTGGAGGGGGGGTTGTCCAGTGCACTTATTTTCGGGGGAGGGCTTATATTTAGGCCCACCCCAAAAATCAGGCATGGCCTTATTTGGGGGAAAACAAGTTATGATGATCTGAGTAGCACAGTTTTTGCAGGTCTGCTGGAGTTATTGCAGGAAGCTGCAATTTCTTGATGTGATGATGATGATGATGATGATGATGATGATGATGATGATGATGATGATGATGATGATGATGATTGTTATTATTTTGTCTTTCAGCAAAGGAAATCATATTTGGAACGGAGTGTAAAAGAAGCTGAAGATAATATCCGGGAAATGCTCACAGCTAGAAGAGCACAATAAGTTCCTTGTGTTTGGACTGAATAGTTGAAACAGAGGTTTTGAACCTCTATTGTTAAACAGTCAAAGATGTGTAAGATAAGAAGAACTTGGCTTATGTAACTAGCTGCATCATGTCAACCCAACCTTGTAGTTTGATGCACTAATAAAATACTTAATTGATACACCTTGACTGCTAAATCTGCCCTGAGTTTGTTTCTTGAAACAGACTAGAATAGAATGATAAAGGACCCAATCTTTTACACTTTATTCTGTTGAAAACAGAATGCAGTTAGAGTGGAGCTGTAGACTGCTGTTTTGCTTTTATGCACAAGCCAGTGGATTTGGATTGTTCTGTTGGGAAAACATGAGACTTCAGCACACACTAGAGACAGGTAAAGCAGTAAGGTTCTTGCTTTCATTTTGCTGCTTTCAGGGACTGGAAAGCTTGTAAAAATTGTAAAAAAAACCTGTAGGGAGACGGAAAGAGATGGCAATGATTGGTGCATGAATGGTTTTTACAATACAAGCAATTTGGAATGATTAGAAAGGTTCAAAGCTGGCACAGAACAGGTAAGAGTAGCTTTTCAGTAAGGGAATATTCACGTTTAACTCTCCCTATAGCTTTCTGCTAGATAGCTATAGCTATTATATTGATAGCAGTCTTAAAAATAAATGTAATAGTACAGTATCATAAGGTTGCTGCCATCTTGTGGATGAGGGCTGTATCGCTCATGTCTGTCTAGATTCATAGATCATGCTAAGTCAGAGATAGGCAATCTATAATGTTCCAGTTGTTCCTGAATTATATCATTCCTGGCATCCTTGATCATAATATAATCCCATTGTCCTGGGAGTTGCATGCTTTGGCAATAGCTTAAGTCCCACAGCTTATTATGATGTATGAGCCTGGTCATCTCATATTTTCTCTTAAGATCAGAGTGGTGTTTTGGGGTTTTCTCAATTTCCATTTTTAATGCAGGAATTGTAAAATATTATTATTAGGATAAAATCTCTCAGCAGTAGATTTGTGCTTCATATTCCTTATACCTCCTAGCAAAATACATAATAACCTAAGTATAAAACTAATTTCAAAGTAAAGAGAGAAAAAATGATTTAGACAATGGAGGCACTATTCTAAATTGAACACTATTAAAATTGTCAGTTTTCCTGTTGGATTTGGGATTCTTGACTGACTATCTTTCAGTTATTTTTCTGCAGAATTTGGAATATCTTCTGCTATAAAACATACATTTTTGCTATCAAGGATGCTGTCAATATATAGTGCTGCCACCTGCTGTGAGATCATTTTATTTTTTATATTGTTTTGAGATGTTTGGTTATTCTGGCTACACTGCCTAAATCTGTACCGTATATATGCACGAATATTGAGCAAATTTAGGCAAACTAAGCAAAGGTTTAGAGGACTAGAAGGAAACAAAAACAGTCAAACCTTTATACTGCTTTCCTTTCCACTAGTGGTATATGAAGAAAGGGAAGTATAAAGCTTTTTAATTTGGGGCAAGCCAATTTGCTACATCTGCATATGGAAAAAACATGATTGTCCATTTTCTCTTTATTATACTAAACATATATTTTAAAAAACTCTGGAGTATATATGTTGCACAACCATGCTGCTGTGTCCACTGTAGCTTCCAGTAGTTTTCAATGGTAGCCTTATGTAAAATCTGTTAAAATGTTCTCAATGGGAGGTCACTAAATATGAGAGATTGTGAGCAGACTCTTGCTGAATGGTTGCTAAGATGAAGCTGTACAGTGGCTCTCTTAGCTACATTTGCTACTTACAGAGGAGTTTAGGCTCCTAAGAGGACCTCCAGTTTGAACACCATCTGTAGTGTGTCTGGGGATATGTTCCTATTCAGAGCCAAACATGGCAAGTCCCCAGAATGAAGAACCACAGTCCCATGGCTGCTGCCAGATGGGAGAGGGAGTAAAGGAAGGCACAGGGGGCAGGGAGGGTACAATGTGGGTCAGGGAGGCTGTGAGAGGCCAAATGCAAGTTAAGGGTCCCTGTGAGGCACAGCAACGTTCAGGGGGGGCATATGATGGTGTGCCAGAGTGAGAGGCCCTGCATGGGTTGGGAAGGGTGAGATGAACCATATGATTGGAAAGATGTGCAAGTTGTGCCAGTCAGGGAGGATGCGTGGGATGCATGAAAGATAGTATGTGGATCAGGAAGGCTGCGGAGGAGTGAGGTGTGGGTTGGGCAGAGTGTGCAGGGATGAGGGAGACATGGCAAGGTTCAGGGTTAGGGTGAGTGAAAGTGCACTAGAACTGTAGTTTTGTCTGTGCAAAAGGTGTGAGGTGCAGTGAGAGTTGGGGAGAATGTGCAAGGGTCCGTTAGTATCTTTGAAAGGATGATCCAACAAGTCATGGGTTATCTAGTCATCTATATCATCTCTGTCTATATCTAATCTATATCATCTGTGTTTTCCCCTCAAAACCAGTGACATCATTTCAAGGCCATGATCAGAAATTGACTGAACCATTTTAATCTCATCTTTAAAACCTCCAGTGTTGGAGCACCCACAACTTCTGGAGGCTAGCCATTCTACTGATTAATTATTTTCACTGACAGGAAGTTTCTTCTTAATTCTAGTTTTGACCTCCCTTTGTTAAACTTCCATCCATTACTTATTATCTTGCCCTGAATGCTTTGCAGAATACGTTGACTCCTTCCTCTCTATAGTACAATAAAAGAACCCCTGCAGATTTTACTGTACTAGTTGTTGTCGATTATAGAGAATGGTGCTCATCTCCATTTTAAGGCCATTGAGTCAGCACTATCCAAAGACATTTCCATAGATGTGGCCAACATGTCGGCATGCTATTAACTTCCCACTTTAGTGGTACCCATTTACAGTATTTTTCGGATTATAAGACACACCTTTTTCCCTCAAAAAGAGGCTGAAAATCTGGGTGTGTCTCATATATACTGAATACAGCAATTTTTGCCTCCCAAAACCCTGCCCCCTTCCCCAAAATGGTCGTGCATGGCCTCTAGGAAGCTTTCAGAATGCTCCTGGGGGCTGAGGAGGACAGAAATTAGTGAAAAACAGGCCAAATCTTGCTCAATTCTGCCCCTCCAACCCCCAGGAGCACTCTATAAGCCTCCTAAAGGCTACCCATGCAATTTTTTTGACAAAAATGGGCCCGTTTTCTGCTCATTTCCCCCCCCCCCGCCCCAGGAGCTCTCTACAAGCCTTCTAAAGGCTATTCGTGCCCTTTTTTTTTTGAAAAAAAAACAAGCTGTTTTTGAGAGGTTTGCAGAGTGCAAAAACTTTTTTTTATCTGCCTCTTCAAAACCTTGATGCGTCTTATACTCAAGTGCATCTTATACTTCAAAAAATACTGTATGTAGTCACATTTGCTTGATTTAGAACTGCTAGGTTGGCAGGAGCTGGGATGAGGATGGGAACTTACCCCGTCACATGGCACTCAGGTTTCAAACCTGGGTTGCTGGCTTTCCAGCTGATAAGTCCAGCATCTTAATTACTGAGTCTTCATCTTTTTTATGACAGCCCCTCAAGTAATGGAACATCACTATTATGTCACCCCTAGTCTCTTAGCTAGACTAAATTTTCCAGTTCCTGCAACCATTCATTGTACTGTAGGGATGTCAAACTCGCATTGTCATGGCTGCGTCACGTCATGTATTGGGACTTTCCCCCCCTTCATTAAACCAGGCGTGGCACGTGACGCATCCAGTCCACGGGCCAGGAGTTTGACAACCCTGTTGTATAGTTTAGCCTCCAATCCCCTAAATATCTTTCTTGCTTTTCTTTGCACTCTTTCTGAGTCTCAGCATCTTTTTTTTTTGTATTGTGGTGATCAAAACTGGATGCATTATTCCAAGGGTGGTCTTACCACTGCAGAATAAAGTGGTACTAACACTTCATGTGATCTTGATACTATCCCCCTCTTGATGTAGCCTAGGACTGAATTGGCTTTTTATGCAGCTGCAGCACACTGCTGGTTCATACTTAAGTGGTTGTCCGCTAGGAAATCTGAATCTGTCTCACAGTTACTACTGTTGAGTCAGTTATCACCTATTCTACATCCATGCATTTGGTTTGTCTTGCCTAAGTGTAAAACTTTTCTTTTCACCGAATCACATTTTGTTAGATAGGGCTAAGTATTTAAGTCTGTCGTGATCCTTCTGATAATTCACAGGTATGCAAAAAAAAATTTAAGAGAGCTGTTTTGGTTATTCCACGTAATCTTTATGTTTTTTGGTGCACTGAATCCAAAAATGACCTCCATTTTGTCAAAGGACATCACGTTTCCTGACAATTTAGATAACTATGTTAAATAAGGTAATACCTCAAAATAAATGGAAATAGACTTATAAAATTAAAAGTTTTGTTACAATATTTTCATGAAAATCCTTTTTTGAACTGAAATGAGCTCACCTACACACACTAAAATCGATTCTTCTTCCTTGTGAGGCTCCTCTTGGTGCATTTATGCTTGTGAGTAGCATCTGGAATGTCTCTCTCAAGCATCCAACAGTAGTCTGCCATCATTGTAATGCTCCATTTTCCCTGGTATCTCCTTTCCATCTCTTTAATGTCTTGGTGGAATCGTTCACCTTGTTCCTCATTCACAGCTCCCAAATTTTCAGGAAATTAGTTAAGGTGGGACTGGAAGAAATGCACTTTCAAACTCATCAGGCAATCTAAAGCTTGAAATGCTTTCAGCATTCTTCCGACGATCTTTTTGTAGTGAGGATCTTTGTTATTGCCTAAAAATTTCTGTATGACTTCTTTAAATGCAATCCACCCTTCTTTTTGAGGATCCATCATGGTATTGACTATCTCTTGATCAACTATAAGCCTTCTAATATCTGGTCCGACAAACACACCTTCCTTCAATTTTGCCTCCGACAGGCATGGAAACTTGGTGACCAAGTATTTGAAACATTCTCCATCTCTTGGAAGTGATTTTACGAATTGCTTCATCAATCCCAATTTTATGTGGAGAGGTGGTAGAAGAACTTTATGGGAAGATACCAAAATTTCTCGGAGGACATTTTTTTCACCGACTGTTAGCACCCTCGGCTACCAACTCTTCTTGGTCCACTGATTTTGTCGGTCTTTACTGTCCCATAGACATAGAAAACAAGGGTATTTGGTATACTCAGCTTGTTGCCCGAGCAGCATGCCCAAGACCTTCAAGTCCCCACACACTTGCCAACCATGGTCTTCATATTTAAGTTTACGAAGAACTGTAGATTCTCGTAGGTTTCCTTCAAGTGTATGGAATGACCTACAGGTATGGAAGCGTAAAAACCGTTGTGGAGTAAAACTGCTTTGAGACTTCTTTTTGAAGAATCTATAAAAAGACGCCATTGCTCTGAATCATATTGGATTTTAAATTGACCCATCAGACCTTCAACATCGATGCAATAAACCAACTTGTCTTCCTGGGCGAAGTAAGGAACAAACTCCTTTTCATGATGTCTGAACCATGAAGAGGACACTCCTGGCAACAATAAATTCCAGCTTTTCAGCCTTGATCCGAGTAACTCAGCGGCATCTTTGGGAAGATTCAAGTCTCTTACCAAATCATTCATCTCCTCCTGAGAAAACAATTTTGGTCTTGTATCATCTTCAAAGTCAGAACTTGATTCGTCATCTGGTTCAGGTATGACTTCACCTTCATCTGAGCTAGGTCTCTCTTCCAAGTAACAGGGGGCTTGGGTACTGGTATATCTGTGCCATGGGGGATGGGACGAATTGCTGAGTGAAGATTGGGGTATGAATTGAAATGCTTCCATTTGGAATTAAACCCTTTCACATCGCATGAACAAAATTAACAGTCATCACTAAGGTTCTTTTGCTCTCGCCATACCATAGGAATCCAGGAAGATTTTTTCTTACCCTTGAACCAGTTTTGGAGGTCCTCAACACACCGTTTGCACACTTTATGAGGTGCCCAAATTTATCTTGATCTCCAATTTTTAGTTCAAAGTATGCAAAGTATACTTTTTTCACAAAGTCTGTAATATTCTGCTGTTGCTTCAACACTGTATATTCACCACAGATGAAACAGAAACTGTCTGGCGAATTAATACACTTTCGCAGAGCCATAACGTAATGGTTGAAGAATGACGAGCTAACATGAATTGCAATGAAAAAGTGTGAATAGCCTAGAACCAAGAACCTGATGATGATTCGTGCACAAGTGTGGTATGCAGGAGAGAGCAGCTCTGTGTCTGTACACGAGACGTCACAATACTGCCCACGCCCCCTGCACTGACTGGAGATGCTGCTATCTGCCCTGTGTCTCCCTCCCACTGGATTCTTCAGGAAAGATTAACCGCTTCTACCTTTAGAAGCACAGACATTTAGTTCTTTTTTCAATGTTTCAATATTTTTTTTTACAATTTTATAGAAATTCGACAGCATTATGTTATAAATTCTAGGTATATAATAATTTGGGGTAATTTTAATCCAATGGATAACAAGATTCCTACTAATTACAAAAAAGAGTTTTTTATCCTTTTCATTTAAATATCTATGGATAATTTAGTTTAGTAGAAATTTTATTACACAAATGAAAGAGATAGTAAGAAATGGATGAAAGTGTCCCTAAATTTTTGGGAATAAATGAGGTAAAACAAGTAATGTGTATGTTGAGAGTAAAAGCTGTATTGTTTCCCCATAAATATTTCTTATAAATCATAAAAGTTTAGTTATGTTCAGTTGTGGAGTTTTCAAAATTCTTTCTGAAAACTTGGATATCCTGGCATTTTTTTGATTCTAACTATAGCATAATTTTTCATAAGCTAGTAAGACTTTTTTGAACTTTACTGGAAAAACTGACATTTTGAAATATATTTTTGTAAACAGGGAGGGAAAAAAATTGGAGGGGAATCATAGGCTAAATGAATTTGAATTTACCAAAGCTAGCTGAATTGCTATATAGTCAAAAGTTGGTTAATTCTTTAGCCCTGAAGCTTTCACAGCTTTAGAAAATTTAAATATATTGGAGGTTTCTACATGTATTAAAAATGACAAACATATACTGGGATAAATTGCAAGAAATTTATATTGGAGAAATATTTTATAACATCAGTGGTTTTAGGTTTCAAAAATATAATTTCAAATGTATTTCTAATAAATAATTTTAAAATCAAGTTAGTTCAGTAAATACTTATTTGTAGGGTTTATTGAATTCCCCAGTGAATGTTTTAAGAATTGTTGGCCATCGTTTTTATATTCAAGATGTATTAAATTGAAAGAATGTTATTACATATGTTTTAGAGATATACTTTGCTATTCGATTAGATACTGTCATGGTAAATCAATTAGTTGCATGGACATTTAGGTCAAGAATGTTAGTGAGTTATTAAACTCTCAAAGTTTGGAATTTGTCTATGACGTTTTTGATATATTGAGTTTGGAGTGTTGAGGGGAGGGGGAAAGGTGATTTTGCATTTTTGGAAGAAAGGGAGGCTTTTGAATTTGACAGAAAAACCTTTTCTACTGTTGCTTAGTAACCATGCGGCTATCTAGATTCAGATGTCAGACAGCAGCTGGAATATCCCCTCAACCAAGCACAGAGACTTCTGAGACACCCAGGAAAACAGGCAGTTGATTTGAATAGTTGTTGAATATGTGAGCACCCACTTGCCCTGAGAATAATCTTTTCCTATTGAATCCAGGAGGCCTTGGCCTTTAAGACATAGGGTTTTGATTCTGGAGGTGAGAGAGACCCATCAACCTCAAGAGTAATTCTTCTTCATGAATTTGACTACCCTAATAAAAGCAATGACCATTACCTCCTTGACAGCAGTTAGTCCAATAATATTTTCTTCCATTTTTCCTTGCAAGCATACTTGTGAGACAAGCAAAGCTGAGAGAGATTAACTGGCCAAAAGTCACCCAGTGAACTTTAACTGAAGGTACTTAGAACTGGATTTATAATCTAATAGTTACACCCACCCACATAACACCCATTTATTTAGATGATAATAGATGACACACACAAAAATAATATTTTATCCTATCTTTGAGAGCCAGTATACAAATAACTGGCATTTTTAGTGTTCTAAACGTTTTGAGGGGAAAAATTGATTAGTGCCTTACCAATTTCTGGATCACATTTTATTGGATAAAGTTTATTAAAACAGAAAATTAAGCGTAAGAGAAAACCAAAAATGCCTTAAATTATTGCATATTACTCTATTTCTAAGTATGTGTAAATTATCAATACATGATTTATAGTAAAAGCTTGTTAAATAAAATATAGTACATTATTTAAAGAACAATCATGAAGAAGAAGAAAGGAGGGTGATTCTCCACCCAAATCAAAAAGGATGCATTTAGCTTCATGCATCCAACTGGCAGGCATGTTATGCTCGGACAAAGCCATCTCATTTATTACAGTACTAAAAAGCTGCTGAAAGGAAGAGACAAGAGGAGCAGGAGGAGAAGAAGGAAGAGACTGCATAGCACTCCAAGAGAGAGGTATCAAAAGCCTTTGCTTCTCAAGGATCTCAGGTCAGCATGTCCCAAAGACAGCAGCAGCACAGTGCAGTCCAACATGCTGTCAGGCAGGTACTTTCACCAGAGTTGTCTCTTCGCTGTTCTTCCACAACATACACTGAGAAAAGAAAAGACAGATCATCAAAACTTGAGAAACCATGTTTAGCTCCAATCTTTTATGCAAATGCAGGCGCCTGAAAAATGGCTTAGACTTTACACGCTCAACTGTTGCTACACTACATTCTGGGCAGCGCCTTCTGGCTCAAGATAGCTGACTGGTACGTTGATGGCTATTCATTGAAAGCTTGGCACAGGTGCTTATGAATAGAAAGTCCTGGAAGTGGGGGAACACACCCAAAGAACTCCAGACTTGTCATCATTTCCACAGCCCCAGATATGTGTCTGCCATTGTATAGATCTTATCTCTTCCATTTTAAATGGCTCTTTAAAGCTAAATTTTGTAATCCAAAAATTGTAATCTACAATTATTTATTTGAAGTACTGTATCCTATTTTTCAAAAATCCAAATGGCTTTTAGGGCAATTACCATGATAGCAACAAAAACAGGATGGAAGCTTTGAACAGAAGCAATGCACAACAGGAACACAAACTTTTATCATTAATTAAGGACAAGAAAATATATTTAATTCAGGGATGTTAACAGAATAAAATAATGAGAAAAGATAATTTCAAGAGGATCAAAGAAATCACTAGAAATTTTTCAGCTAAGTTAGAAAAACTCAAAAAGTTATTATTAAATAAATAGAAATGGAAGACTGTACCAAAGCACTTTACAAATGGGTCTGCAAATGAAACATTTTTATGCTTCAAAATCAAATCATCTAGAAATTGAGATATCAGAACCAATAATCCAACTGTTGAATAAAAAAAGCACTAAACAGTCAGCCTTAATTCCTTCCTGCAACATTTTGAACAATATAGTCACATTATGGTTATATTTTGCCCAAAGAAATATTTCCAAATTTCAATTCTTGTGCAATATTGGAAAAGGTATTTCTTTAAAGGATTTTCGTACCAGGACGCACCCAGCGTAAGATGACACTCTGTATCTCTTTTGGCCTTCAAGGAAATAAAAATAGATTTAAAGTTTGACTCCAACTAATTCCACAATTAGAGACAACCCTATTTGGAAACAAGGAAGCATTCCAGATGGGAGAAAAATGCTGCAGCATTTTGGTCCTTATAGAGTAGGAGAGAAGAAGGAAATGGCATTCAGGAGATGAAAACATGTAGGCATGATATTAAGGACAGCTTAGGCAGCAATGATTAAAAAATAATTACTAACGAACGAAGGACTTTCCTAATACAACTATAAGCCTTACTAAGCTAATGCCTGGGGGGGGGGGGGTTCACTGCATGACATTTCAGATGACGTCTTCTCTTGGCTGAAGGCAGAGGACTAATATGGAAATTCTAGTTTTTCCTCATAAAAATGTTCAAAAATGACTTTGCTTTTTACATTATCTGTAACTTAATATTTAGACAATTTAAAAGTATTCAGAAAAAGGAAAATATCTATTTAGTAAACAGTAAAGTTACTAATAATCTGAAAAGATTTCAAGATATGAACATTCATTAGTCAAAATATTAAAAAGTCAAAACTAACTGGGAGACACATTTCTGGCTTTGCTTCATGACTAATAAAAATGACCATTAGGCACCCTGCAGACTCCAGAGGGATGCATGGGGAACCAATACTATTGAAGTATGCAAGAGAGTTCATTATGAAGGAAGCAGCAAAAAGAGGAAGATTAGCCCCAACCCACTCTTTTCCCAGCCTACGAGACAGTATACACATTCTCAAATTCTTTATTTCATGCTGTGGGAAAAGATGGGAACGAAAGCATTTACAAACAGCTTTTCGAAAACTGTTTGGAAATGTGGAGAGATCAGCAAGATAATCAAATCCTGAATAAAATACACATTTTGATTTCCTATTTAGAGCTCTTCTTCATCCAAAATATTTGAAGGGGACCAGGTGAGGAAAAGTGCTTTAGGCAGGTTCTGCCAAAGTAACGAAAGCTTTGTGCTGCAGCTTTCATAATATGCAGCACGTTTTATTTATTTTATGGAAAAAAGACATTTCCCCTGAACAAAAGTATGTGTGGGTAATATCACAGGTTGGTGCAGGAGTATTTCCAGGCTTAAAACGGGGCATGGAGGGGCCTTGCACGGTGCCCCGCACCCTGTTTTGGCTTCCAGGTTGGTGCAGGATTTTGGGCCTGGAAGGCTGACTGCACCAACCTGGAAGCCAAAACGGCGCATACCCTGCATGCACACACCCTCTCCACACCTGTGCACCAGAGACCCAAAGATCAGCTAGCCGGTGGGAGGCGCGCACACATGAATGGTGGATCTGGGCTGGGGCAACAGCTGGCATGCCACAGAGAAGACTCTGCATGCCATCTGTGGCACGCGTGCCATAGGTTCGCCATCCCGGCTATAGAATAAGACAACTAAAACATCTGGATCAGGGTGTTTCTACTATTCATTTCCCACACAGGCGTGATCTTGCATCACATGAAACATTCTTATACCTAATGCTGAAAATGTTTGCAGGGAGAATGTTAAAATGTATAAAGTGCACGTTGTTTCAGATATTGTGCTGCTTAGGGATTTGTAGTTTGATGCCCATCCTACCCAGCCAGGCAGTGGTATGCTGCATATCCTATTGATCAAATAGTGCCATCTGATGTGTTCCAGACCTCATTTGTGATAGCATCTGCCTTCTGGAATGGCAATCTTCCAAAAGATGTGTATGGTTCCTACCCTGACTTTGTTTAAAAAGCCCTTTGAACTTGGCTCTTCTCTCCAGCCTTGAACTTAGAGAAAGTGGCAGAACTCTTAGAATAATTGGTTTGTGAGACTTCATGCATTATTTCCCCACACATTTGCTTTTGGTATTGCATGCATTTTATTTTTTGAAATGTATATACTTTGTGTTGCCCAAGTCATGAGAGAGTTGGGAAATTTGAAACCCAGCTACTACTGTGCTTGCAAAGATTGTGCCCTGAACTTTCTGAGTCTCCAGTATCTGTTAAAGCTTTGCTTGAGCAATGTACATAGCCCATACCCACAAACATTTTGGAAGGTAGTTCAGTCTGCAACATTTTTCATTCTACCTTCAATTTCCATGATGCACAAAAAGGCGTCTACTCAGAAGATGATTCTTATTTTGTGATAAAAAAATTCAGCTTTAACTGAAAGTTAAAGCTAAGAGTTAAAGTAGGAAAAAGTCCAACTGGCAGAAACAGTATCATATAGAGTTGACTTACTTTCCTAAATCTAATTCCAAAAGGCTTTATAGTAAATGGAAATTATTGATCTCCCTTTCCATAGAAGAGAAAATAGCTGCAATGTGTTCTGGAGTATATACAGCATGCATTTTTCAATTTTCAGATGAATGGAAAATCATCCCTAGATAGTTAAATCAGTTTCTGCTCATTTATGATTCAGATCAGATTTCTGTGTTTGAAAATACCATGATCTTAATTCTCTTGCAATTTAAAAGCAGCTGTTGCTCTATACAGAAGAAAGACGAGTAAAGTGTTCTAGCTCCATCAGTGAATGGATCCCTCTATCTGTGTGTAGTAGCATTACCATGTGCTGCCTCCAGCAGTCAGTGGATGAAATTCTATTTTTGTTACAGAGAGGGAAGAACTGCCTGCTGACAGAAAGCCTTGGCTGAACATACATAAACAGAAGAAATCCCAGCTGAGATTCTTTTAAAATCTCTTCCCCATTCTGCTTGATTGAATGTATTGCAGATAAAACCGTTAAGAGAAAATTTCAATTAAAAGATCTTGGGATTTGAACCAGATATTTTAGATTAAAAATGCTGTGCTTGAAAAACCTGGTGATGAAACTCAAGGCCATGCAGAAATAATTTACATTTTTAAATATTCCATTTATCAGAGCCATAGCACTTATAGAAAAATATCAAATTTTAAAAGAGTGCAGTAGGAGTGCAAGTATATATTCAGATCAAAAATCTAAACCTTTGTTGTAAGTTCTGAAATCTATTATATGGGATCATATTTTGCATTTGTCATGGTAGTTGGGACACCATGAATGGAAAGCCAAGATGATTTTGACTTTTCCATGTCTTTCTTTACAGAAGGTTCAATACTAGAAGCAACTCAGTAAAGCTTCTCTGGTAGCTAAATGAAAAGGGATCATCAATTCCTTCCTTCCATTTTCCAGTATTTTTGTTTATTTGTTCCTGTATACTTCTTTGAAAAAGTTTTATGACCAAACTGCTGGGTGAGAATTTTATTGTTGCAGGAACACTTGAATTAAAGTAGTATCAGATTCTAAAATCTGTTTTAAATTCTTCCATTTTGGAAGGAGAAGATCTATTGGTGGGATTCAGATAATTTAACAACTGGTTCTCTGCCCTAATGACCGGCTGGGTAGGTGTGATTGGGTGGGCATGGCAGGGGTGGCTGTGACACGGGACTTGTGTGGTGCTAAGGCAGGATTTCCCTGTGACCCTCCCTCACTCTCATTATGCAGGGAACCCTCCAGTTACAAATGTAATAGAGCCTGCCAAATACATTTAACCTGGGGATTCGTTTGATTGAATCACATTAAATGAACGTGATCACTCCCTGCTTTCCCCAATACATTTGTTAATTGAATGTGCAGGTCTTTAAATGCACATGAGGTACCTCAGGCTGGGGAACAGGATGTGGGGCCTAGTGCTGGAGCAAGACATCCAAGGCCTCCCCTAATCCACTCCAGTGATACTTCATGGGGTCCCCACAATTGCTTCTCCCCCCCATCCTGGCCCACTGGGTCTCCACAGACTGGGCCAGCTTTGCTAGCATGACAGATTCCACTTGCTCCTCCCTACCCCATTTCCCATGGATTACTTAGTTTTTGAAGATCTCCAGAGGCTGACCAACAGGCAGAGAATCCAAAGTATTTTATTCAGCTGATGGCAAAGCTGTAAGAAGGTGAAATCTAAGGAAAACATTTTCACCAACTTCTGAGTAAAAGACTTTCACTTGTGGCCATGTGGTCAGCAGGCCTCCTGCTTTAGGACAGCTTCAGGGATTGAGGTAGCAACAGCAGCCAATCAACGAGCGGCATCCTTCCTTTGTCTCATTGGGTTGAACTGCAAGCCCTGTGTTGATTGGCTGCCACACCCCAATCCATAAAGCTGCTCATTCGAACTAGCCAATCAGTAGCAAGCAAGAAGCTTCTCCATGCTGGCCAACTGGGCCCAAACTAAGCCTGCAGGCCCCCATGGCAGAGAAGCTGGTCTTTTATTCAGATGGGGAAAGTTGATTTTAATTACATCTCACGTCTTACAGCTTCACCAGCTTCTGAATGAAAGACTTGGGCTTCTCTGCAACGTGGGTCATCCTCTTATGCAGCTCTTCCAAAAGTAAGTACAGTAAAGCCATGGGAAATGGGGTGAGGAGGAATAAGTGGGCCCACAGAGGCCCCATTTTGGACTGTAACAGGCCAGGGGAGGCCTCAGGAGGCCCAAATGGGGCCTAGGTGGGCTGGATCAGGCCCATGGAGGCTCCATATGAGACTGTAACAGGTGGGAGAAGCCTCCGGAGGCCTGAACGGGGTGAGGTTTCAGCTGGTTTGGCCAAATGACCAAACAGTTAACAACCGGTTCTAGCGAACCAGTCCAAACCAGCTGAATCCCACCACTGGCTATGTCCCATCGGGAAGTCTTAAGATTATTTTATTTTCAAGTTTTTGATAAACATAGAGATACACAACACATACCCCTTTTATTTGCTGTTTTCTCTTATTAACTTTTAAAAACTTTCCTTGTAACTTTCCTATTTTTTACGGTTTTCCAAAAGTGTGTATTAGCCAATTTTTAGTCCAATAAAGTTACAAATTTTATGGAAAATAGGAGATTGTAGATGACTCTAGAAGAGGAGCCACATATTTACCATATTAGGTAACATAAAACATGAAGATGCTTTTCTCCATTGGATCGATAGGAGAGTCCAGAATGGGTACCTCTAGCCTGCTAGCTCTATTGACTGAGTTGAAATTCTGAGGAGATGCTTCCTTGGTAACGGTCCCCAGTCTCTCAACTCTCAAAAGCTTGTTATGATGCTTTTTCCAGAGCTCAGGGATCCTGAGGAAAAAGTTTGTTGGTTGTTATGTTATATTCCCTGGTTATTCCACAGAGACAGCAATGAGGTGTTAGGAGGACTTTAAAAGCGGTGGCAAGAGCTTTTGCGCCTTTCGGAGTCAGAGGCAGCAAATGGCCTTTGAAGCTAGGGAGGGCTGTTGGAAGGTGGCTATTTCGCACCTTTTCTTGGCACAAGCCTTGGAAGCTGGGACCGGAGCTTTATAGATCCTAGCAGCCAATCTTTTAGCCATTCCGAGAGCCTGTCATTTTCGAGGCTTCTATCGGCAAAGACTTTCCCTGGCGTGGCAGGAGCTGAGGTCTGTACGGTTTTTTAAGCCACAAGGGCAATTCGACTCCTCGCTGATTCAGCTACAGTTATTTTCGTGCCATTTTCATTGCAGCGAGCCTTCCTGTGCAGCAGCGGCAATAAGGCCGTGCCTGAGGGAGGCTTAGGACTAAGGCCAGTATTATCTCCACAGGCCCTCCCTGAGGGAAGTTTAGGACTGCCAATATTTTCTCCACAGGCACTCTTTGGAGAGAGAGTTGCTGGGCGATAGAGCTGCCAGGCTCCTGTTCTCTCCACATCGCTGCGGCAGCAGGGAGTCGCTTAAGACATTCAGGACAATAACGGTGAGGCCGGCGTGCATTGCCAAACCTGGGGTTAGCCCAGTGACTTGAGGATCCTGCTCCACTTTACAACTGCTGGATCGGGGGCCCATTGTACCCATACTGGGAGGGGGGCTGGTGCTCCTGTCTGAACTTTGGGAGTAATTTTAGGAGTCTGCAACTGCCATAGGCCTGCAGCAGGGCTTTTGAGCATGTCTGCATTGACTTCAGGCATTCACCTGTGCTAGATTACATGATGGAGGAGGCTGGTGCAGGCTGTGGCCTAAGGCAGGGAGAAAGAGGGTCTACCTTAGAAACAGAGAGGAATGGCAGAGGTCCAGTCAAGCCCAGATACCCTAGCTTAGCTGCAGTGGCCAAGATTAAAGCTAAGGCTTGGGCTCATAAGAAATCCTCCAGGGCAGAAGAAAAGGCTGCCAGGTAAAGGCAGAAGGCCTTGGATAGGGAATTCAATACAGCCAGAAAAGAATCGGATCTGCAGGGACATCAAGGAGTACATCAGGTACTACCTTCTAGGGCCTGGTCCCCAGACGCCCTTATTGAGCAGGGCGAGCAGGAGCAATTGTCTAGATCTAGGGCACAGTCAGACCTTCTGGTTCATGCAAGGCCAGAATTCCCTGAGACAGCTGATGGGCGACAGTCTGGTAGGGGACACAGGCATATTCCAGAGGTAACCTTCACCCCTACAGTGTCAGGGTTCCATCGGGGGGGGGGGGGGGCTTCAGGAAAAGGACATGCCACCTTTTTTGAGACTGGATTTTTCAGGCCATCAGAGAGGAAATTGCTTATATACATCAGAGCTAACAATTACCTGGGCAAGTTGCCAACCAGGACAGGCATCTCGAGCTAGGGCACCCTGCAGGGGAGTCCCCCCAATTACGAAGGGCCAGGCCAAGGGCCTTATTCCCAGGATCTCCATCCAGAGCCAGTCTTCCCTGTCAGAAGGAGAGATTCCTGGCGAAGGACATTTTCTGAAGGTGAAGGTGACCAGCCTTGTAGACCGACCTTCAAGGCCCTGTTTAGTCCCTCTCTCTTTAAACCACTTCTCTCTAGAGTTGGAAGCACTGCTTGCCTGGGGAAGGATTCTGTTGCTCAAGAGCCAACCCAGAGTTTGGTAGAGCAGGAGGATTTCCTTTTCATGGTGAACACTACAGAGGTGGATGTCATCTCTATTCCAGGGGATTTTCTTGGATGTTATAAAGAGACAATGGGCTTCTTCAGTTGTATTTGCTAGACCCTCCAATGGTGGTTCTCTGTACGCTGTGGGAGAATTCAAGCGTGAGTTCAACTATCTGCCCAATGATTGAGTTTTTTAAAGAGCTTTGGCCACGCCTCCTTGGCTCGACTGACTTCAGTTTCTCAATGAAGACATGAACCAGAAGAAGACTTTCGATGATCAGCAGTTTGCTCTGAAGTTCTCTCACAAATGGACACTGGACCCAAGCCCTTCGGGCGGGAATGGATTCTCCTGCAGCGCACAGAGAACCACAGTTCATGTAAGACAATGGTCTCTCTCCAGTGCGCTGCTTGGAGAATCCAAGCGTAGGATATACCCAAGCTTAGTGTCTCAAGGGCAGGAGATAGGCTGGTCCAGGGTCCTGTCTGTCTCATGAATCTGTTGAAGGACCCATTGCCCAAACGACACCTCAGCCAGGGCAAATGAGTCCAGCTTGTAATTCCTGACAAACAGCAATGGAAAGGCCCAGGATGCAGCTCTGCAGACCTCTTCCATTCCATTGATGCCTGCTTAGCCCAGGCAGCCGTAGTAGCTATGCTGCGAGTTGAATGAGCCATAATCTGGCCTGTTACCTGTGTGGATTGATGTTCGTAGGCTATCGCTATGCAGGGCCACAGCCATTGGCCAATTGTGGAAGGAGACACTTTCTTGCCCATGGAAGCAGGCTGAAAGGAGACAAAGAATGATTCTGTCCATCAGAAATATGCTGTCCTTTTAATGTAGCAGTGGATTGCCCTTCTGACGTCCAATTTGTGCCATTTTTCGGTGGGGTGGCTGGGCTGGCGCTGGGACAAAAATCTGGTAAAATGTCCTCCTGTGACTTGTGAAAACAGGAGTTCACTTTAGGAATGAAGGATGGGTCTAGTCTGAGGATGACCCTGTCCGGTCCTATGATGCACAGGTTTTCCTGAACGGAGAGTGCTGCCAGCTCTCAGATTCTCCTTGCAGAGGTGACAGCCACAAGGAAGGAGACTTTAAACGTCAGAAGTTGGAGACTCATTGTTTTCAAAGGTCTGAACAGTGGATCGATGCAAGCCCGTAGAACAATGAAAAGATCCCATGTGGGATATCGATGAATCACTGGTGGCCTCAGATTTGCTGCACCCCACAGAAAACTATGCAGCCCTGGATATTGCAAAAGGGAGTGCTTGGAGTTAGTTCTCAGGATCATGGACAAAGCAGCCACCTGTCTCCAGAGAGTATTGGGGGCGAACCCCCTGCTGAGTTCTTGTTGCAAGAATTCAAGTACCTGAGGAATCAAAGATGTAATAGGGTCAATGAGGTTGGCGGAACAATACTGGCAGAATGCAGTCCAGGACGCATTGTAAATGCAGTTTGTGGACTCCTATCTCAAAGCCTGGATAGTCTGGATAATGCGCCCAGAGAAATTGCCCCTTTTCAGAAGATCCCTCTCAAGTGCCAGACAGTTAGCTGGAGCCACTGAGGCTTGGGGTGGACCTGCACCCCTGGCTGAGAGAGATCCTGTTCTGGGGTATCCTCCATGGATTGGGAGATGGATAGGCTGATCAAGTCCGCGAACCATGGACATCTGGGCCAGTACGGAGCGACCAGAAGGATTTCCGCTTCCTCTGTGAGAATCTTCCTGATCATCCTCAGGATGAGGGCAAGGAAAGGCGAACAGAAGGCCCCGAGGTCAAGGGCTGCTGAGAGCATCTATTCTCTCTGCTCCCAGTGTCTGGAACCTTTGAAACATCTTAGGAGATGAGCATTCTCTGGTCAAGTGAACAGGTCCATTCGTGACTGGACAAATCTTTTGGAGAGATGATGAAAGAGATCTGGATGCAGGTGCCATTCCAATTGGTCCATGGTGGCCCTGCTCAGCTGCTCTGCCTGGGTATTGGTTGCTCCCGAAATATGCTCCACTCAAATGTAGAGAAAATGGGCCTCCACTCAAAGTCCTAGTTTTTCCAATTCCTGCATCAAGGCCTTGGAGTGGGTGCCCCCTTGGCAGTTCACATGGGCCTTAGTACCTACATTGTGCATGAGTAGGAGAACATGTCAGCCAGCTACCTGGTCCTGGAATCGACGGAGGGCAGATGGGCGGCCCTGAGTTCCAGCCAGTTGATGCTGTTTTCCAGCTCCTCCTGTGACCATTGATCCTGTGATATCTGGGATTGGAGATGGGTGCCCCAGCTGAACAGACTAGTGTCCGAAATTACGATCACACGGTGGGCTCCTTGAATAGACAACCCTTCTCTTTGGCAGGGGAAGTCCATCAGAGGAGCAACCAACATACTCTCATGGATACTCGTACCTTGATATTGTAGTTGTTTCTACTGGATCTTTGATATGGCAACAGGAACCATGCAATGGCCAGGCATGAAATCTTGCCGACGGGACAACTGAGATACAGGAAATCATTTTTCCCAACAAGCGGGAGAGAATGATCAGTGGCATTAGTTGCTGAGATCGCATCAAGGTCACCATCACCCGTATGCTGGATTGCTAGCCCTGGGACAGCCCCACCCCCACCCCCCCGAGCTCTTTGGCACTAGGAAGAGTATCGAATAAAATCTTAGACCTTCTTGACCTGTTGGGACCGGTTTGATCACCCTGATATCTAATAGGTGGCAGGTCTTGGTCTCCATGCGCTCCCTCTTGGTGGGATCTTTGGGCATGGGACAGCTCAGAAAGTGACATGGATAGAGGGACAAAAATTCCAGAGTGAAGCCCAGCCTCACTGTCTGCAGCACCCAAGCATCCGTGGTGGTGTCTTCCCACTGACTGAGGAGAGCTTGTAAATGAACACCAATGGGAAGATTGAGGTGGGAGTCACTTGGCTCTTCGGAAGTGTCTGTTTCCAGCCCCAGAGAAAGGCCTCCTGCCATAGGGCTGCTGTCCACTCCTGTCCTGATATCTGTCTGTTCCCTGGGAGTAAGATCACTGAAACGGGGGGGGAGGGAAATCCAGATTCAGCTGGTCAAAAGGACTGCCTACGGTAATAGGACGCGACCCTGTAGTCCACCCATCTTTGGCTAAATAGTAAGACCTTCTTATACTTTAATCAATACTGGATCAAAAGCCTCACTGAATGATTGTCCCATTTTAAGGGGGCTGAGGCAAGATGCCACTTTGACCTCATGTCTGCCTGCCAGTGACAAGAGGCACATGGGCCTTCTCAAAGTAACATTAGCTGCCAAAGCCCACAACCCGAACTTGGCTGCGTTGAGAGTGGCGTCTGCAGAATTCTCTGTCGCCACCATCAGTTTGCTTATATCCTGGTGGAGCCTAGTATCATCAAGGGGAATTTTGGCTAGAAGTTGGTGAAGCCAGAGGAGAGTAGTCCTATTAAAAAATGAAGCCGAGGTAGCCGCCTTGATTGCCCAGGCTGAAGCCTGATGAAACCTGCGAAATGAAGTCTCCGCCTTCTTGTCTTCTACCATCATACCCTTCATCAGATCTGAGGGGATGAAAGCTGAAGACATGAGAGCGGCCACTGGGGCATATACCTTGGGCCATTGGAGAAGGTGTTCTAGATCTGGACCTATTGAATATAGTCTTTTACTGCTTTCACTTGGAGCTGCAACTGAACTAGGTTGTGTCCATTGACATTGGACTACGTCGATGAACAACTGAGGAGCAGGGACTATTTCATGTTCAGTTGGGGGGGTTCAGTGAACAGTCTCTCACTTTGGTCCTATGGCTCTTTCAATGGTTCCGAAGAACAGCCTGCCACCCAGTGGTGAAATTCAAATTTTTTTTACTATCGGTTCTGTAGGCTTGGCAGGGGAAAGATACTGCAAAATCCCCATTCCCTCCCCACTCCTGGGGGAAGGGTATTTCAAAATCTCTAAACCCACCCCACTCTGGGAACAGCCAGAGGTGGTATTTGCCGGTTCTCCGAACTACTCAAAATTTCCACTACCAGTTCTCCAAAACCAGGTGCTGAATTACACCTGGTGCCGCCCCAAAATGTGTGATTGCTCTGGCCTTATAAAGGAGGGATTTAAAGAGCTGGTTTGAAAAGACCTGTAAATGCAGGTCTATCTGGGGTCATGCCCTCATCCTCTGAAAGAACCTGTTCTGTGATCTCCTCCTTCTCCGCTAGTGAGACCTCACTGCGTAGAGATGGTCTGGGGGATAGAGGTTCCTGTAGGGAAATCAGATCTCTCCCCCCCCCCCCCCGTGCTTGCCTATCCAGGTCTTGAACATTCCCAGGTAAGGGTGGAACTAGGCTGATTCTGCATTGGAACGCCATTTCCACTCCTTGGGCAATGACCTCCGAAATATAAGCCCGTAGTTCCTGGCTTAAGCCAGGAACCTCTGGAGGGCGTAAGCCTGCTGCTGTTGAGGAAAAGGTAGCTGAGGGAACTGAATCTCTGGGACCTACAAGTAATTCTCCCCCCTGCTACTGTTAGAGAACCGAAAGGGAGCCAGCCCGTCCTCACCACCACCACCCCTTCACCCCTGGTACTGGGATGGTGATAGTGAGGACTGGTGGGCCCGGGCTTCCCTCCCTCTCCTTCCGTCCGAGCAGTCTTCTTGCACAGCTCCAACCCGTGGCTCTGATGAGGATCCACGGTCCAAAGCGCTGCCGCTTCCAGCTGGGCCATATTATATGAGGCCCTCAGCAGCGTCTTTATATGGGTAGCTTGCCTCCCCGCCAGCATCCCAGCTGGAAGCGGAAGCGCAACAGCCACTGTTGGGGAAGGGACAAAGGAGTGACGGTCACCTGTTCTCGCCACCGCCATCCCTTCGCCCCTGGTAATGGCGACTGTTGCACTGCTGCTTCCAGCTGGGATGCTGGCGGAGGAGCTGCTGGCAGGGAGACAAGCTACCTGCATAAAGACACAGCCGAGGGCCTCGCAGAATATATCCTGGCTGGAAGCGGCAGCACTTTGGACCACAGATCCTCATCAGAGCAGCGGGCTGGAGCCGTGCAAGTAGCCCACTCAGGTGGGAAGGGAGGGAAGCCCTTGCCCATCCTTGTCACTGCCATCCCCTCACTCTCGGCGGCTGTCACAGTGCTGCTTCTGTCTGGGATGCTGGAGCAGCCAGGAGGAGAAGCCGCCATGGGAGAGATGGATTGGATAGACACCGATTGCAGATGCTTCTGATGCATCTGATGAAACAGGTGGAATGACTACTGGAACCTGAGATGGCGGCAGCATGGACGTAGGCAACACATCCGGCAGAGGTGGCAATGGCAACAGCATTGTAGGGGGCGGAGGATAATGCCCAGGGCTTACCCCATAACCCAGGTCGGGAACATGGAGCCAGGAAATGGGTCTCCACGGGCATCGGCTGGCCAAAGCGTGGGTCTTTGCAGGCTGCAATAGAAACAAAATCTGTGCGCTGGGCAAGGTGGTCACAAGGCTTGGGGCCAGGTGCGGGCCAGCTTGGCCACCCCACCAAGAAGAGCGGTTTCCTCTGTTGCCCCCAAAGGTGGTGGGGAGCGGCAGGTACAGCTGCTGTGGATGTAAGTGGAAGGTGCTAGGTCTATTCCCTCCAAAACGGCCGTTATATTCCTCCCTGGACTCCGTCTCCCAGGCAGGCAGAGCAAGAGCCCAGGGCCAAGCCCATCGGCCACAGCCTCCATTTCCAAGGCTGTGGCTAGGCTGTTCAGTTCACCCCAGTGCAGTCCGGGAGACAGCAAATAGCCTTGGGAAGGTGGGGGAGGCTGTTTTCGCTCTCCCCAGACTCTTCGAAAGCCTCTGGAACCTGGGGAGGACGAAAAATGGATCTATCGTGGGCCAAAGGGGGGGGGGTCACACACGCATGCGCAGGGTGTGCATGCACAGGCATATGCATGGGGGGGGGGGTTGCATGCATAGCATTATGGGTATGGCACGCCCGAGTACGACCCCCTTGTACTCCCCCTGCTTTTGGCACGGGAGCCCAAAAAGGTTCGCCATTACTGACCTATATGATAATGAATTCTTCAAAGCCATGAACAGGAGCCATATGTCTTGTTTTTCTAATGCTGAATAGTAAGTATCAGAATAAAAGAACCAGAATGACGCCCTGACCTGATCAGAGAGGTTTCTTTACTACTATTTACCTATCTAGAAGAATCTCATCAGGCTAACTGTACTCATCAGGCTAATTGTGGAAAGAGGGGGACATAACTAAGGCAGAATATCAGCAAATAGCTCAAGCCTGTAAAGATGAAGTAAGGAAAGCTAAGGCTCACAATGAAGAAAGGTTTGCCACAAAAGTAAAAAATAACAAAAAAAAGCTTCTTCCAACATGTTAAAAACAAGAAAAAGGTTAAGGAAACAATTGGTCCATTGCTGGGAGAAAGTGGCAAGAAGGTGACAAGCAACAGGGAAAAAGCAGAACTATTTAACTCATTTTTTGCATCTGTCTACACAAGGATAAAACAGTCCAACCTATCAAAAACAGCACCACAAAAATCAGATTAGGAACGCAAATTGAAATAGGGAAGAAAATGGTAAGTGAGTACCTGTCTACCCTAGACGAGTTCAAATCACCAGGACCAGATGGATTACACCCCAGGGTTCTGAAGGAACTGGCAGACAAGATCTTAGAACCATTGAACTATATCTTTCAGAGATCCTGGAGCACCGGGAACTGCCAGAGGACTGGAAAAGAGCTGATGTGGTTCCCCTCTTCAAAAAAGGAAAAAAAAATAGATCCAGGAAACTATAGACCTATCAGCCTGACCTTAATACCAGGAAAGATTCTGGAAAAGATAATCAAGCAATGAATTAATGAACATCTAGAAGTAAACAAGTCAACATCTTCATCAATGATTTGGATGAGGGAATAAATGGGGAACTCATCAAATTTGCAGATGACACCAAGCTGGCAGAAATAGCCAATACTCCAGAAGACAGGCTTAAGATACAGAAGGATCTTGACAAACTTGAACATTGGGCACTATCTAATAAAATGAAATTCAATGGTGAAAAGAGTAAGGTTCTACATTTAGACAAGAAAAACGAAATGCACAGGTACAGTAAAGGTGGTACCTTGCTCAATAGTAGTAACTAGGAGAGGGATCTTGGAGTCCTAGTGGACAACCATTTAAATATGAGCCAGCAGTGTGCAGCAGCTGCCAAAAAAGCCAACACAGTTCTAGGCTACATAAACAGAAGGATAGAATCAAGATCACGTGAAGTGTTAATACCACTTTATAATGCCTTGGTAAGGCCACACTTGGAATACTACATTCAGTTTTGGTCACCACGATGTGGAAAAGATGTGGAGACTCTAGAAAGAGTGCAGAGAAGAGCAACAAATATGATTAGGGGACTGGAGACTAAAACATATGAAGAATGCTTGCAGGAACTGGATATGTCTAGTTTAATGAAAAGAAGGACTAGGGGAGACATGATAGCAGTGCTCCAATATCTCGGAGGTTGCCACAAAGAAGAGGGAGTCAAACTATTCTCCAAGGCACCTGAAGGTACAACAAGGATGGGTGGAAACTAATCAAAGAGAGAAGCAATTTAGAACTGAGGAGAAATTTCCTGACAGAACAATTAATCAGTGGAACAGCTTGCCTCCAGAAGTTGTGAATGCCCCAACACTGGAAGTCTTTAAGATGATGTTGGATAGCCATTTGTCTGGAACGGTATAGGGTTTCCTGCTTAGGCAGGGGGTTGGACGAGAAGACTTCCAAGGTCCCTTCCAACTCTGCTACTGTATTGTATTGTATTTTCTCTTTAGAACAGCCAAATAAACCCTTTTGGAATTTGTGTGTGTGTGGTCTCTGTTACTTCATGTCCTGCAGGGATTCTGAGCTTGCCAGTCTCTTCACCTCCCATCTCAGCTACAGATTTCAACCAGACGTTCATTTTCTTTCTCTGGAACTCAACTCCCATGTAAGATGAAATCTCAAATTTCAGTTAATACTGCTAAATTGCTTCTTACCAAAATGGAACAATAGAATTAAATATAGCATAACTGCACTGCATTCTGACAACATAATTGCAATGAGGTCTTTCTAAAATACATAGGTTCTATTTCTGTTTGAAAAAGATAAAAATCTGGGACTTCTTGGGAAAGCATGTCAAGTAGGTATATTTACAAAAATGCAGAGATAATGATTACAGAGAAGATTGAAGAACCAGCAAGTAGATGGGTTCTTTGAAATCTCTCTGAACAAGGAAGGATGAAAGATTACCCACATATGCTCCAGTTCTCCTTGCAAGGGAACTGCAGAACAGTGGTCTCCACAGATTTGAATGCTGGGAGACAAAAGTGATTATTTTTTTAAAAAAAGTTTTATTGGATTTTTATTTTCAAATATACATCAATTTCAATACGTTAATAGTGTAGCCTCTAGTTATAGTTCATTTTGATAGAAACAGCCACAACAACAACAACAACAACTTTTGTTCCATTAATCAAACATATATAATCCTAGTATTGATATACATGATAGTTTTAGATAATTATTCAATATTTCAATGTTCCATTTTAATGCCAATGATATTAAGCATATATAGTAATACCATCTTTCAACTTCTAATATTTCCATCTAATTATTATTTATATTCTATTATATGGAAATTATAGTGATTAGTATTCATCCATTGTTTTTTTTTTCTTGGCTTCAGGTTCTTTGGAGAATAGATCAACCCCTATTCTCTGTGAGAGCCCCTAAAGAATGGGAAAACTGCTGTCACGTCATCAACCCTAGTCCTTTCTTCATTAGACCCGACATACCCAGTTCCTGCAACCATTCATCATATACTTTAGCCTCCAGTCCCTGTGAGTATCCCTGATCGAGCGCTTGCGAGAATGGCTGTGCCCTGACTATCCTTTAATTTTCCCAAGACAAAATGGTAGGAGATTGTAAGTGGATTTTGTGATGGTTGATGATGAAACACTGAAACATTCTTTGCTTTAGATGGGGAGCCATAAAGAATGAAGCTACTTCTCCTTTATATTCTGGAGCAAATTTAGGCCTCCACCTTTGTACAGACTGTAGTGTAGATTCTGACTCACCCACACTATTATAGAGAGTAATGCAGTAATTATACAGTAATGTGCCATAGCTGTCCCCATTTGTGACATTTCAGCCAAAGTTGTGAAATAGTTCCTGTTATAATGTTGGTCATATTTCTATACAGGTTTCTGTTACTAAATGAGACACTTTTTAAGTGAGTTTTGCCCCATTTCACAATCTTTCTTGTTCCAATTGTGAATCACTGTTGTTAAGTTAGTAACCCGGTTGTTAAATGAATCTGGCATCCCCATTGATTTTGCTTGTCAAAAGGTCGCAAAAGGTGATCACATGATCTTGGGACACAATAATGGTATGAACCACCTGCCAAGCATCTGAATTTTGAACACATGATCATGGCGATGCTGCAAAGGTCATAACTATGAAAAATGGTCATGTCACTTTTTTCATGCTGTTGTAACTCTGAACGATTTACTAAAAAATGATTATGTTGAGGACTGCCTTTATTATTTTTCCATATTTTTCCTCTGTTTCTCCATTTTCTATACAATGAGAGTGGGTGGTTAAAGTAAGAAAGAAGTATAGGGATGTATAAGTCTGACTTCAAATCACCAAGAGCACTGGGAAACTACCAGAGGACTGGAAATGGGCTGATGTGGTTCAACTCTACATGGAGGAAAGCTTGTAGTGGGCTATCCCAAACTTCTGTCTTAGGCCCAGGGCCATGACAATACCCTTCAACATCTTAAAAATACTTAAATGAAGGGATAGATGGGGAACTCATCAAATTTGCAAATGACATCAAGCTGGGGGAAATAGCCAACACATTAGAAAATAGAATCTCCATAGACACTTAGAAGATAGGCTTAAGATCTAGGAATGTAACCAACTTGAACACTGGGCCCTATGCAACAAAATGCAATTCAGTGATGAGAAAACTAAAATCTTATACTTAAGCAAGAAATACTAAATGCATAGATATAGAATAGAATCAGCTCAACAGCAGTAACTGTGACAGGCATCTAGCTGTCCTGGTGTACAACTACTTAAGTATGAGCCAACAGTGTATTGCAGCTGCTAAAAAAAGTCACTGCAGTCTTGTGGGCATCAACAGAGAGATAGTATCAATGTCACACTGAAGAACTAGTGCCGCTTTACACTGCACTGGTAAGACCACATTTGGAATGGTAAAGGTGCACTGGTAAGATCACATTTGGACCAATTTTGGTCACCACGACAGAAAAAACATTTGAGACACTAGAAAGTTTAGAGATGCGCAATAGATGATTGGGGGACTGGAGTCTAAACCTTATAATGAAAAGTTGTGGGAACTGGGTATGATTAGTCTAATGAAGAAAAGGATTAATGATAGCAATATTCTAATATATGAGGGGTTTTCACAGAGAAGAGGTTGTCTAAAGCACTTGAGAGCAAGACAGGACATAACCAGTGGAAGCTTAACAAAGAGGGATCCAACCTAGAATTAAGGAGCAATTTCTAATCAGTCAGGGGAACCACTTGCCTCTAGAAGTTGTGGGTGGGTAACCCTAACCCTAGAGGTTTTTAAGAGATTGGACAGCTATTTGTTCAGAATAGCTTAGGATCTCCTGCTTAAGCAGCAGGTTGGACTAGAAGACTTCCAAAGTCATTGGGGAAGCCAGATTCACTTAACAACCTTACTAACTTACTAACTTCACTTACTAACTTATCAACAGCAATGATTCATTTAACAACTGAGGCAAAAAAGATCGTAAATGAGACAAAACTCAACAAATGCCTCACTTCATAACAAAAAAATGGGCTCCATTGTAATTGTACTTCCTTTTAGCCACTTACATATGAACCATCAAATACAAAGCAGACCCCCTCCTTTCGATATGTCACTCAGTATCTTGACTATATTCCAAACAGTAACCACTAATCTCTCACTTAAGCAGAAGGAAATGATATTCATGATTTTGAAAAATTAGCCAACCAGAATTCTCTTATCCTGTTTTATGACAGTTGTGGGAACATCAGTAAGAAAAACTGAGCCTGGAAATTCACAAGCCCTTCAGTTGAGTCCACCAACTTTCTGTAATTGAACTAGCCTAAAATGGACACTTTGTATCAACTCTTCTGGTCCCTTTTTTTCTTGGAAACAAAAACTAAGGTTGAAGTCTCCTCCGCCCCACCCGGTTCTGCCATATCTGCATTGGTTTTGAAATCTTAAACATATATGCACACATATAAAACCCTTTGACTGAAACTGAACTACTAGCCTCCTTGGAAACTTATCTAATCCACTGTAGGTCAGAGTTACAGAGTCTTGCTTTTTTATCTGTAGGCTTAGCCATTTATGACAAGCCCCACTTTATTCTATACAAAAATGAGGTATGTTTCCTTTGCTTCTATCATGAGTATTTGTGCTTGGTTTCCACCTATATAGATTATTAGTTACTGATTAAGCTTAGAAAAAACAAGGACTGCTAATAACTCCTCTGAAATGTGGTCTATAAAAGAAAGGATCACCTAAGTTAACACTGGTAGCAAAATGATGTTTTCAAAACAAAATCAGTTGTGAAACAATAAACAAGGAATGGCCATTAATGAGAATTTATTATTCATTTTAAATTATTATCTAAGCACAGGATTAACTTGAACACGTTTTTGTCAAGCTGCACTAAGAATGAATGCAGATTTTTTTCAGAGGTACTCCCCCAGGCCAGACAAGACCAAAAAACATTGTATGCAACATGTCTTCCTTAGGTATCAGACACTTGGGGAAAACAAAAAACTTGTTAGACACATTCAGAACAAGGAGCTAAAGTGGGAAGATGAGAGGAAGAGAGGAAGACAACATGCGAATATCTACAAGTTAATTTTGTAAAACAAAATTCACAAGAATCAGATAAGACTTGCAGTAACCAAATTTGCAATAATCAAGATGTTTAGTTTGTTTATTCCTGATCATCATCCATCCAACTAGTCTTGGTAACCCTCCTCTATGTCTTCAAGAATATATTCATATCTACTGATGCCTGGAATTCTCTTTAATTCCTGTGCAAGAATTATATAATCTATAATCCAATGGCTACCTTTACAAGTGATTTAATGTCCCAGCAGTAACAACAAATAAAATAGGAAAAACACTTTAAAAAGATAGTATTAAAGCTTATTCCATGGCTATATGGTTTCACACTAATTAATATCACCAACCCTTTTTTTGAAAATTTTTATTAAACATATTTAGCATTAAAAACAACACAGTTCCACTCTGTATGGATCAGTCACTCATATTAACATAGTTACGAATTTTATAGATTACTATACTATGTATTATATATTCATTTAAGTTATAACAATATTTACAAGTATATACATTTCTCTCTCTTTTTGATATATATCTTCCATATTCCTTATATAGTAGTTTTATATCTATCTTCCCGCCAATTGTACCATATACTCCAGGTTTTATAATATTCTGATTCTTCACTGTCTTTTACTTCCATGGTTAACCTATCCATCTCTGCACACTCAAGTATCTTTCTTATTATCATTAGATCGGAGAGGGTGTTGTTCTGTTTCCAATTTTGGACAAAAACGATTCTAGCTGCAGTTAATATATGCAGTATTATGTATTGAAATTTTTTACACGTTTTTCCCTTAATATACCCAATAGCAATATTTCCGGTTGAAGCTCTATTTTTTTGTCCTGTAATTTCTTCTAGATATTTCTTTATTTTGAGCCAGTAATCCCTGTCTTTGGGGCATGACCACCACATATGATAGAAAGTTCCTTGTTTATAGCTGCATCTCCAACATTCAGGTGAATGCTTTGGAAACACTTTGGCCAATCTGGCCAGGGGTAAATGACAACAATAAAACATGTTGTACAAATTTTCTTTGTAGGCTGCTAACATTGTTAGCTTGTAAATTTTCTCCCATAGTTTTTCCTAATGTTCCAAATCAATACTATAACCAAAATCTTGGGCCCAACTTATCATTGTCTCTTTCATTGTTTCTTCCTCCATTTTAAATCTTAAGAAATAATTATATGCTAATCATTTTTTCTTCCATCCCCTCACTTCCAATTCCAATTTATAGCAAATGTGTGCAGTAAAATATTCCTTGGTTACATTATATTTGGAAAAAAAATAACCAGTTTATAAAAAGATTTTATTATCTAGTTAACGTACTCCTAATAATAATAAAAATATATGCAGATCAAACTGTATCATTGCTTCATATCACATAACTGCAAGTACTTTTGCTTGAAGCTGCATAATATCACCCACTCTTATGGAATTCCCTGGTAGGCCTCTGTTCAGATACTAACAAGGTCCAACTCTGCTTGACTTCTGAGTCAAGAAAAGGTTGGGCAGTTCTGTATCAAGCCTAACCACTATCAGTTGGAGAATAAAGAAATAAGGGTAAAGGTAGAAGACATAGTAAAAAAATTTTTTTCTTTTCCATATAAAAGAAATCCTTCCTTCTTTTCAAAGAATTGGCCAAGCTGGATAAAATTATAGAAATACTGAGAAACATCCTTTGAACACCATGTTCTCATTAACATACTTTAACGATTTAACTATTAGAACTGTAATAAATCATGAAATCTATACAATTTCATGCAAGGTATTTATATTACCTGTATTCTTAGGTCCATCTGCATAGACTGGTCCTTGAGGTGGAGCATTCTGCCATCCGTATGGTGGGTAACCATTGTAGCCTGGTTGACCAGCTGGATATGGCCCTGTAGGCCCCGGCTGATAGGCAGGATATGGACCAGGGCCTGCTGGTTGTTGAGTATATGGTGGGTAAGGGGCAGTTGGACCCGGGCCAGGATATGGTGGAGGATTTTCGTAATTCATGTAGGACACTTACTTGTTTCCTAAAAATACAGAAATGGATTTTACTTTCAATTGTAATCTTTAAACAACAAACATACATTTTATTAAATGTATTACATTTAATAATAATTTACACATTAAATTATTATTAACTTTAATTTTAAATTAATTTAATGAAATTTAATGTAGAAAAAAGCAAGGTTTTTACACCTGGGCAGGAAAAACCAAAGATACAAGTACAGATTAGTCAAAACCTGGCTCAAAAACAGTAACTGTGAGAGGAATCTTGTGGAGTGGACAATCACTTGAATATGAACCAGCAGTGTGAGACAGCAGCCAAACAAGCTAATACAATCCTGAGTTCTATAAACAGAGGCATAGAATCAAAATCATGTGAAGTATTAGTACTGCTTTATAAAACCTTAGTAAGACACCACCTGGAATACTGCCTCCAGTTTTGGTCACATTACAAAAAAGATCTTGAGACTTTGGAAAAAAGTGCAGAGAAGAGCCTGGAGACTAAAACATATAAGAACGGTTGCAAGATTTGGATTTGGCTAGTCTAGACAAAAGGAGGATAGGATAGCAGTATTCCAGTATTTGAGAGGCTGCCACAAAGAGGAGGGGGATAAATTTACTTTCCAAAGCATCAGGGAGCAGGACAAGAAACAATGGATGGAAACTAATCAAGGAGAGAAGCAACCTGAAATTGAGGAGAAACTTCCTAACAGTGAGGACAGTAAACCAGTGTAACACCTTGCCTCCTGATGTTGTGGGTGCTTCATCACTGCAGATTTTTAAGAAGAGACCAGTCACTTGTCTATAGGATCGCCTGCTTGAGCAGGGAGCTGGACTAGAAGACCTTCAAGGTCCTTTCCAGCACTATTCTGATTTTAATATCTCATAAACAACCTGCTTAATTTTATGTTTCATTTACAGCTAGGACGCCATATACTGTCATCAACAGAAGTATTCTTTCTAAATCTCAAAGTTTTTTTCTGTTTACAGGGAAATGATTACACCTACCATCAAGCAGAGCCCTGGCAGATGCACCAGACTTCTTAGAGCAAAAGGAAGCAATTTGCAGTTCTCGGGCACTCCATTTTCAGCCCTTGAGAACCTCAGAATGGGTGGGCTGAAATGTTCAGACCTGATTTACTGAGAAGAATTGAATGGTGATGGCTAAGGGGCAAAATAGACTGTACTGGATGATGGAGTTCTAAAGTATCCACTGTGTCTCTTTAAACGCCTGAATACTCTCCCAAACACTGGGCCAATTTTTATCACTGGGGGAGATTTAATTATAAAAATGCTTAAGGCAGCCATTTTGCCCTTTTGTGATGCTATATGTGATACAACAATATTTGCAATCCTCAGGCAAATCACAAAGATCAAGTGTGGTTGTTATAGCAAAAAAATATTTATCCTTCCCTGTCTTATGGCAATGTATTCCAGAAGCATGCCTACTGCAACAAACCTAACTATAAGGAAGTAATCAATGCTTCTCTGGAATATCTCGAAGGACTTTGCTGCCTTCTTCAGAATGATGCAATTATTGCTCTCGCGAATCCCGATACCTCAGTCTAACAATATTTCTTCACAAAGGCATATTCTGGGCAAGATAGCTTGGAAGCTACTAGTGCAGCAGAACCTCCTGTGTCACTTGGCCAAAATGATTTTGCTTTCTGGAAGGACTGTTAGAGCAGGGGATGAACATCAAAATAGCCTATGCTAGCACAACTAATAGAATGACAAGCTGAAGGAGAGGATAGGCAGTCTGTCAATCCTTATGGATGTGATAAGCTAGAAAAGTACTTAGGCAACCCTGATAAGGATTGTATATTGCACAGGTATCAAAGTCAATCGTGTCAAGTGACATATCATGACATTTTTTGCCTTTGTAGAGCTGGGGTGTGCGTAGCCTGCGTGTGATGCATATGGCCTGCAGGCTGCCAGTTTGACACCCCTGGTTTATGCCTCCAAAATGACATCTGAAGGAAACAATAGCCTATGATTGGAATAAAATGTTGTATTAAGTGAGTTTACATATTGCTCAATTCATATAGTTTACCGAACAAAGTTTGATTTGGTACAGAAAGTTGAGCATAACTATAAAGCAGAGATTGATGTTTCCACCAAAGGTTGAACTTTCTGTATTTCTGATAGTACAGAGGACACAGTGCTGCAACACAAGTGGGCAAATCCAAAATTATTCCTGGTTTTGTCTTTTTTTGAGGTTGAAGGGGAACTTGAAAGTAACTGCATTTAACTTAGTAAACCTTAAAAGTTTTACTGCTGCTTGCAAACAATAATGGTAAATGTGAGCTTTTGTTTACACACTTTGTATTATTATCTCAACAGGAAGAAACTTGAATTATTCCCAAGGTACAACACTTGGTTCCTCTGCTTATTTAAAAAACCACTTTAGTTAGATATTCAATAATAGGTAATTTTTCATGGACTGTCAATCAATGTTCCCTCTAAATTTTTTTCAGTGTGAGCAGAAAAGTATAGTGTTTGAGCGGCACATTTTCATGCCTGAGCACCTGAATTTTTTTTCACAGATGTCACCTAAGACAACAACGAAATCAGTATTATTTGAAACTCAAAGTTACATTTATTCAAGGTACCCACTTAATTAAAAGTGTTATATAATATCAGTATCACTTAACAATGCTCCTGCTTAGCAACCAAAATGTTGGCTCAAAAAGTCTGGCATTTGAAGCATGCAAGTCTTAAAGCTGTTGTTACAAGATCCTTGCACCCCTAACCCTTTAGAAAAAAAAAACCCAAGGGTCTTCAAACCTGACAGCTTTAAGACTTGTGGACTTCAACTCCCAGAATTCCTCCTCCAGTCATGTTGCGGTGATGTCATCAGCTTGGATCTGCTCCATCTTCGGGTTTTTTCACAGGGGGCAGGATTGCTGCTGAAGATGCCAACGAGCCCCCGCCGCCACTAGAATAACTGCTGCTGCCACCTCCTCCTCCAACAGCACCACATTTGCTGCCCAGCGCTGCAGCTGAGGTGAAGCCGCCAAAGCTCCCGCTGGTGACCCCGCCCATGGCAGTGGCGGCGGTGCCTCCCCCTCCGCTTGGAACACCTCAGCTGGGCAGGGTGCTGGCGGGAGCTTTGGCGGCTTCACCTCAGCCGCAGCGTCGGGTGGCAAATCCGGCAGTGCTGTTGGAGGAGGAGGAGGCGGCAGCAGACATTCTGGTGGCGGCGGGGGCTTTGGGAGTTCACTTCAGCCGCAGAGCCGGGCGCAAGCAGCTAGGATTGGCTGCCCACAAAGGACCTCCCCGGGCTTGCTTGGCTGAACATGGGGCGACTGATGGTAGTTTGAGCGGCCACAGCCGGCACAAACTACCGTCAGTCACTCCGTGCTCATCAAAACAAGTCTGGGGAGGTCCTTTGCGGGCGGGCAGTTCTAGCCTCCTGCAAAGGACTTCCCTGCGTTTGCTTTGCTGAACATGGGGCGACTGACAGTAATGAGCGGTGCAGCCGGCGCCTAGGAGGTCTTAGGAGACCGGCTGTGCCGTGTAAGCTCCTGCCGCCATCCCCGTGCCCATGCTAACCCTAGATTTTCTGACGCCCCTCAGCTTCCAGAGCCTGTGACAGAAATCACTGCGCGGCAGTTAGAAACGTATGTTCCCACCTTAGAGGGAACAGTGCTGTCAATGTTGCTAGAGCAGCTTTGTTTTTCACAGCTTCTCCAATCGGCTCCAAATCCCTAGAAGCAGCTGCCCTATCCAAGAAGGTTACTAGCACTGAAAAATTTCACTAAGTGCTTCTCAAGGAAAAAGTATTTCATCCATACCACAGCAGCGATATAGAAACAGCTATATTTTAGAAGCATAACTCTGACAAGCCAATGAAGAAGACTGGCTGGTGATAATAAAAAGATGAAATATTTTTTTATTAGAAGAAAAACAAATTTTCACTTATTTCAAGCATTGTTTAACCATTATACAACACTGAATGGGAGAAATGGACATAAAAGTCAAATCTAATTCTATAATTCTGCCAACTTGATATATGTATGTTGCTGTTTTCATCATTAGAGCAGTTGTTTGAACAATGGTGACCTAACAAGTCAGACTACATTTGAATAACTCCTACTGAGCTATGCATGGAATTGATCCAGATAGATGTCATTGGCCTATATGTCAAATACTGTACTACCCAAAATACTGTACTATCCACAAAGAATTGTTCACAGATGATGCTCACTGAAGCATCAACACCATATCGGGCTGACCACCCTAAAATAAAAATAATTACTAAAATTATAAAGTTATAAATAAGGTGCCTATTCCTGTACAGTATATTAAAAGCTCATTTATAAAAAAATAATGAAAATGTTTAATTTTATTTTCAAAATTTATTAAATGTATTGCTAGTGATACATCATACTGGATGAAATCAATGAACCACAAATGTGGATATAAGTCAAAAGAAAAATCATGCATTGGAAAGTTGGATGCTCTGTATTCCAAATATCTAAAACAAATATCACATGTTACATCAAAGCAATCGGCAATGTTGCTATGTATGACTAAGCAGCTGCACTTTGCTTTCTATTCCTGTACAGAAACAAATTGGCAATTTGAAATAGGTAAGAACAGATTTTTCTGTGACCCTTATAATTTTACCAATTTTTAAAGTTTTATCTTCACTGTTTTGTAAGTAAATAATCCACTTTATATCACTTCCCCTTTCTTTTAATAATCTTGATCTTTAATCCCTTCAAATAATGTCCTAGAATTTCAATTTCTAAAAACAAAACAAAACAAAAACCTTTCAGCACTTTATCAGATTCCTTTTGTAAATCTAAGAAAGTTATCTAAGTCATTCTTTTGGTTTGCCACTTGCATATCCCTTTTAATTATTAAGGCATCCACTGGTTTCATTTTTATATTCAATGTAACATCTTTCATATCACTATTTCAAACTATCATTTCCAAATCCACTTTCCAATCACTCCTAGTCCTGTCCAGCAGACACTTTTAAGATTAACTTGTGGGAAAAGCCGGAAGCATCGCAGCGAGACTAGCTGGAAAAAGGCTGGCGAGCCTCACGGAAATCCAGCCAGACAAACAGCTGTTGGGAGGTCTTCAGACTGAAGCCTGTCCTGGAGGGACAGAGAAGAAGAAGGGTTATCTCAGATGACCTAGAGGAACCAGCAGTTCCTCAGGAGGTCGGAAAAAAGCCCTTCAAACTGGCAGTGGGGGCAACAGCCATAACTGAATGACCACTACAAAGCTGGCATCTGGACTAAGTTATTGTACTGGAGCAGTGTTGGAACAGTGTTGAAACCGGGTGAGTGATTGATGAACTCCCCCCCAAAAAGAGAAAAAAACATCTTAATCTTAAGAAGGGTCCCAGAGCAGAATTAGCAGCTAACTGGCTTTTGGGGAATTTTATTGAAAAAGGAGGCAGAGGAGGTTAAAGCACCATAGCCTCAGAGGATTTTGTCTTCTGCAGTTTGGAAGTGAAGAAAAATTAATCACCAAAAGTAAGAGCCCAGGGGGGAAGTCCTTTTTCTCCTTATTTTATTTCATTTTTTGTCGATTAAAAACGCTTTGACAACTATTGACAGTCAGCTGTTGGATTGTATTGCGGTTTGGAGAGAGCTATCTACTGGCAAGCAGAAAATACTACACTGGCTAGTGAAAGAAAAAAATGAAATAAAAGTGAGAGTGCAGCTGGGAAGTGTGACCTTGGCTACAGAGAAAAATACTTTGAAACTGTGAGAATTGTTAAAGATAATCTGTTATTGTAACATTGTTTGGCTGCAACTGTTTATAGCTGTGGAAGAGAAAAACCTTCAACTTGGACTAGACTGGATTAACACTAAAATTGAACAATTTAATTTGGAAGACCCTAAACTTGTAATTAAACGTGGCATAATCCAAAATTTAAAAATCTGTAAAAATAGTTAAACTTGTAAAATAGAGAGTTGTATGTATGAGGGATTATTTGTGATGCTGAAAAGTGCGTGTGAAATATTAATTAGTAAAAAAAAAGATAGAAAATCAAAGGGAAAATACAGAGCAAAAAATAGAAGAGGGGGTAAAAAGGAGGCACAAATGAGGAGCAAGAAGATAAGGTGGAAGAAAGAAAACTTGAAAATAAAATTCAGACAGATTTCACTGGGATTTAAAGTCATAAAGAAAAAGCAGACAAAGGGGGAGATCCCTCAAAAGAAACCACAAGATAGTAAGGAAGGGAGGAGAACAGGGAAAACCCTTGAGAATGGTACCAGAATAATAAAAATAACTACTCTGAAGAAAAGATATTATAACCATAAAAACAGGAAAAAGAAAAAGAAATTAGGAGAAAGGGGGAGAAGAAAAATGATTAAAAGAGCCCAAGAGAAAATGGATAAAAGAGGAAGGGCAAAAGAATTGCATTAATAGATTAAAGGGAATAGTAGTATGATTGGTATTATTATGTAATTAATTAAGAAATAAAGAAATTATAGTATATTGTTAATTGTAGAAAGATTAACTTGTGGATGCATTGCTCACAAATATCCTCAGAAATTTTCAATGTAATATATTTTGCTCCATTCTGTGTTAGTAGTCAGATGAAAGTGTTCTTCTGTTTTAATGTAATCTTTGGTCATCTAGCATCCACTGTTCAAATTCCCATCCTACCATGTTTTCTTTCAAGAATTCAAAACAATTGCATTTTTCCATAGAAAGGATCCTCACAATTAATTTCAAAATCTTATTTCAAATCCACCAGGACCCCTAGTCCATTTATAACTTTCCAAAACCAATGATTTAATCAATGCTTTAATCACCTTTTGTTACTTGTTCCCCCCAAAATTTAAAATGCATTGTTAAGTTAGCAATATCCTTAAACCTATCTTTAAAACTTCTTTTATTAAGGATTAAAGGAAACTAATCCAGAGCATCCTCTAAAACTTGTCACTTAGAAGGATCTCCCTAGTTGAAAAATAATTGGCAATTTCCAAAAGTGATTAAGAAATGAGATCCAACAGAACTTATGGCTATGAGCTTGATATAATCCCTTGACTTCCAACTACCTCATGAATCTGTTGTAGAAAGCTCAGTTCCTGATATTTACTCACAAGGAACAGCTGTCCATAATGCAAATGGGCAACCTCAATCTATCCAGACGGGTCTGGTTGCCAATCTTGCCGTAATGCTTTCTGTGCTCCCTCGGAGACATCTAGGTCGCCATGAGTCCTCATCAGAAATCTTTTCACCATAATTAGCTTGTCTTTGGTTGTTAATCTTGCTTCTGAAAAAAATTCTCTTCTTAAGTCCATCATCATTACTATTTTTTTTCTTCTGTGTCCTGGAATCTGGGGTAGAGCTCCAATTCGTTGAATTCCCTTTTCCATATTCCCTTCTTTCCACTTTCACCCACATTTGCTCCATTAATAAATTCATCTATTGTTTTATCTTTATCTTCTATATCTTCATTCTCCCCTTTAATTTTTGGGGCTCCAACCCCATCATCTCTTGCTGTTAGGAAGACTAGTCTTTCCAACTCCTTCTCAATTCTCCCATATCCTTCCAATAGATTTTGAATTCCAGCCAAGATATTTTGGAATTTTAAGGTTTCCTCATCTGAATATTGATCCATGTTTCCAAAACAGAAGAAAGAAAGAAAAACTAATAGCCACTGCCACTCTAGCCTTCCAGGCCTCTTTTATTTTTTATTTTAGATTGACTTGAACACAAGTTCTTTTATGCTCGTCAAAGGAGAAAGGTTGTGCTCCCCCCCTTTCTTGCCCCTGCCAAAATAGTTCTCAAAGGCACCTGCAAAAACAATTCATGCCCTTGGCTCTTTATCAGTTTCTGTAAACAAGTTGCAAACCCTTCAGCTACAAAGTCAGTGAAGTCAAAGAAGGGAAGAAAAGAGATACGTTGTTTCAAAAACCCCAGCCTCTGGCCTCCGAGTGGCAGTGTGCTACTTTCACTTTCTAATATTTATCTCTGGCTTATAGGAAACAAAGTTCTTTAGATTTCTTTTCATGAAATTTAATAATAAGTAATAGGAAGAATTGTTAAAATAAGAAGAAAGTCAAAAAATAAAGCAACAAAAAATAGAAGAAAAAATCAATCCGTTCACTTTAAGAGGAAAAATGAGAAATGTTGCAAGCACTTCAATCCACAAAGAATAGTTATAAAGGAAAAAAAAGCTTTCCGCAGCAATCCAATTAGGATTAATTTCGCCGCTCAGTTCTTTGCTTAAGGATCTAATTTGGCTTTAAAGAAAAATTTCTTTGGGCAGTCTTTCATAAAATAGAAAAAATACCTCATCAGATGGACTCACTTTCTCTTTTCACTTACTTCCTTCCGGAGCATCCTGATTTCATCAGCCTGGGGGCTGGCTATTTACTGCCGGCTTGAACCGCTTCCCTCAGGTCAATCAGGGACTTTGCGATGTCCCTGAAACCAGCAAGGTTTCATCTTCCTGATCACCGTCTCTACGGGACGGTTTAGGTCTCAATGGACCATCCAGCGGCAAAAGTGTCAACGGCGGTCTCGGAGTATCGAGACCCCACATTGTGACATCATAATGTGACTTCTTTTTTCCAATCTTGTTGTAATGCTTTCTGTGCTCCCTCAGAGACATCTAGGTCACCATGAGTCCTCATCAGAAATCTTTTCACCATGTACCTGATTATTATGTGTTCAGGTCAGAGAAGCTCCTTGCACAACTGATGATCCTTCATGTACTCTTCAGCATTTTCTGACAGATATGAAAGCCAAAAGCTACTCTGCTTCTTAATTATTTCTTAATTATGTCCTGCTATTCCTCTAAGAAGTGCCAGGTAGCTTACATGGACTCATTTAACCCTCACAACAGAAACCTAATAAGGAAGGTTGTAAGAGAAACAGATGACCCCAATAGTCGAAACTGACCCACCCCCTCATTCTCTAACCAATGAGCTAATTACTATTTCAATTGTGACGTAGCTTAGCCATGCACTTGATGAACCAGTTTCACAAGACTAATGGCTATTAGCAAGTTTACAGTAAGCAAAGTCTTTCTTAGACTCCCATATTATCCAAATCAGAGAGATATAAATATTATAATAGGTTTGGGCTCAATAGGCTAATACCAATATTCAACTTCTTTTGCTCATACACATTCCTATGGTCATAACAGATCTTTTAACTACCCCCAGTATTTATCATAAATGAAGGATAGCAGTCTTTGTGTCTTTACATTCTCCAAAGCCAAACTTTCCTGTCTTAAATCTTTACACTGCTACTCCTTCACTAAGCACTTTAATGTTCCCAGTAAGAAGTTGTCACAGTGCTTCTCAACACAAAAGTATACTTGTATCTTCAGAATAAAGTCAGGAATTATGAAGCCATTCAATATTGCTTTCATAAATGACTATCCCATTCTAGGAAAGCATCAAGACCAAAGAGAGAAAATCAAGCATCTCTTCCTCTTAGTCCTTTTTGTTAATTTTTTTTTTACTTTTATGAACAATGACTTTATTTTTTTCTTCACTATCTTTTATATATTCTTTTATTTTATACTATTTTATCTGCTGTGCAACTCATGGCTTTTATTCAGTCTTATTTTATAGTAATTAAGTTTAACTTTACATGTTATTCAGTTATCAAATTGAGGCATTGGAAACAAATACAGTAGCACAGAATGAGGAAGATGAAAAGGAAACTCAATGGTTGTGACAGACCATAATGGATTCAGAATGAAATTACAACATTTCTACTGAAGTACAGCAGTAAAAAGGTACGATTCCTGTAAAGCTGCAACTAAATTAAGGAACAACTAGATCCAGCATTTATGAGTCACACAGTAACAGCAATTAACAAACACATTGACTATAATTAACAAATGAGCATCTTATATTTGACCCAGAATCCATTTGGATTATTTGTTTTTGAAGCAATATAGGTGAAAGGTAGACAGATATTCATCTCAAATCTTAAAGAAAACCAGGAAGAGAACCCTCTCCAAGTACAGGAAAGCACCAGAAAAGAAAAATCAGCCTAATTTTACTTCTGATTCAAAGGGGAGAAAAACAAAGAGTCACAAGATGAGGAATCGAGACAGAAAAGATTATATAAAGAGATACAATTACTAGTATTGATGTGTATTCTGCAGGCCAATCAAATGAGATCAGCATTGGCATGGGCATTATGGTAAATTTTACCCATACCTAACATTTTCAATAAACAATGAAACAAAATTATATCTCAGACTTATTCCAATTGCTATATATTAATATGGGTGTGTGAAAATATTAATTCTTTACTGGTGAAGAATTTTTTGCGTTTTTTTTTTAACCAGCCATCCTCCCCTTGGATGTTTATCTTCATAGCCACCCTGTAAAATAATTTAAGCCGAGACAGCTCGACTGGGGCCAGGCTAAGCTTTACACAACCACATTAAGAGTACAGTACAGAGCGAGCTGTTGAGCCTTCTGTGCCATCCTTCGCGAAGAAATAAGCAGGAGTTGCCCCGCCCCGCCCCACCCACCACGAACTGTTATTGCACATCCTCCTGCCACTTCGATTCAACCTTTGCCCAGAGGCCTCTCTCTTCCTGCTGCCCACCAAACAAGGTCGTCTTGTTAAAACCGCTAAGTCACAAGGAGCTACAAGACGCACCCCCCCCTCTCCCCCGCCTCTTCCTGGAAAGGCTGGCCGGGAAAAATGGTCTCCGTGGCTCCAGGAGAAGAACCGGACTTTAACGTTTTAGAGCAGTGTTTCTCAACCTTGGCCCACCTGAAGATGCGTGGACTTCAACTCCCAGAATTCCCCCCAGCCAGCTCTGCTGGCTGGGGGGATTCTGGGAGTTGAAGTCCACGCATCTTCAGATGGGCCAAGGTTGAGCAGCACTATTTTAGAGTAACCGCCGCATTGTGCTTGTACACCTGACCAAGTACGGGCGGGCGCACCAAGCGCGTTCGCCTTTCTTCTCCTCCAAGATTTCCTCAGCCCCAACACAACCTGGCCTGCCCACCCACCCCTAAGCCTCCGTCCCAGGAGCAGGAGCCCAAGTGGGGCGAAGAACCGTAAAGGTAGCCCTGCCCGAGACGCTACCAGCACAGCCGCCGCCGCCAGTGCAGCCGCAGAGCTGCAGCCGTCGAATGGCCTTCCCTGTCAGGCTAAAGGGACCGATCCTGGTCTCCAGCTCCCTGGCGTCTTCAGGCAGACTAGGCTCGATATGCACGTACCCCCAGGCTTCCTAGGAGCCTTCTCCAACCGGCGATGCCCAAAGTCCAGTCCCAGCCCTCGCGTCGTCCCCAGGGGCAGGAGCCGCGCCTACCTGTCTCTGGCGTCCTCTGAAGGCCGGTGTCCACTCTCCCCGTCTGCTCCTTCCTTCTATCTATCGGTTTCAACAATACCACCGCAAAGTGCGCACGGCCATGACGTCACTCCAGGAGCTCCAGTCATCGGGCGGCCAGCGAGGGAGGGCGCTGCAGTGGGGCCGCCGCGCCAGCCCTGGAAGCATGCTGCCCCCGGGACGTGCGTACAGCTCTTTCCGCCACCTCCGCGGTGTTGGGGGGAGGTTTCAGGTTCTTTTATTGAAGAGCCCTCCTTCTTGTGGTCCTAATGGTCCAGTCTTTTGGATCCCGCGGGAAAGAAGGGACAGGAGTGGGGTAGAGGCAGGTCACGCCTGCAGGACCCCCCCCCCGTCTCCCATTATCTTTTGGCTGTCTGACTGCGTTCTTTACAACACGCTTGTTTATTATGGTATCACATCTTTCGCCCGCTGCAATCCCAAGCAGACTCTCGGCGGTTCACTGAACGATCAAAGAACATTTTTTAAAAAAATAAAATAAATAAATCTACAAGCCGAATTACAGAATTAACCCACGCAGAGTCTGGCATTAGCCCACAAACTTCCTCCGGAAAAGATCGGTTTTAGTTGCTTCCGGAAAGCGCTTAGAATTGGAGCGAAATACTGATCCAGTATTTCTGATTTCATCTAGATCATCTTAACTCCAAAGCGTCTTTGATCTGTGACTAAGATGGTAGTTAGGGAGTGGGTGTGTTCTTTTTTTTAAATGGTAATTAAATACGATGTATACCGGCATCCCTTTCCTGCACTGGGTTCAAAAACCCAGTGCAAGAAGGAAACTTTCCGCGCTATGAACTGAAAGGTTATTGCCGTTAACTCGATGTCAGTCTTCTTGTCACACCCTTGATAAGGACCAGTACGTGAGGTCCTTTGAATGCTATAAAAGTACTGAATTTTGCAGTTTTTTTCTTTTTGAGCGGAGGAAAGAGCAAATAGCCGCAAGACGTCAGCTTGTCTCGTGATTCAAACTAAGTAGTAGTCCAGTGACGCCTGGTGGCTTGTAAAGATAAAGGATTTGGGCCCATAGATGTCCTAAGCTCTGCTTAGCAGTCCTGGCAGAGGTCTTTTGAAAGAATGGAATGGAGTAGAATGGGAGTTATTGGGATTGCAATAAAATAAGAGTAGAATACTTTATTGGCTTAATGTGATTAGACACACAAGGAATTTATCGATGCAGAAGCTTTAGAAGATAATGTCCACAGAACATGAAAACATGGGAATGCTTGGTTAGAAAAAGCTGTAAACTCTGTCACAGAGTTAATGTTCATATTCAATAGTGGATTAAATTCTCAAAACATTTTTAATAGTAACACTAAATTTTTGGGGAAAGCAGCTGGCTTAATAGGAACAATTGCATTGTTGTGTGGGGATGCACCAAAATGTGAATAGTTTGTCTGGGTGATGACTATTATGTATTTAATATTTTCTTCACTCATTGACCCCCTAGTCCTGATATACATAATTTTGGAAACAATATCTAGTTGTTTCATATAGTTTTTAATTGACAGCTAATGACAGAGAATGCAAATTTTCACTGAGAGTTACTGTTCCTAAGACTGGGAGCAACATATTATTTCTCAGCCCTCCCCATTATGCCCTTATAAAATATTCTGTAATGAAGAAAGGACCAAGATATAACAGCTAAGTTTTATATATTGCAAGTGAATAAAAGGCTGAATTGCTAAGTAAAATACTGGTATGAAATATAGATTTGTATTAATGGATGGTTTTTGGGTTTAAAAGAAACTCAATGTTTGTTCTAAAGACTGACTATGCTTACGTAAAAAAATAAAGAGCTGTATGATTGTTTGATCAATTCATTCTTGACCAATTTTTCATCTCATGCTTCATTGGAAATCTAGTAGGATGACAGGTTTTAGGTCAAAAATGTAGCTCTGCTATTATTTTTCTTAATATTATACATGATATTTTTCTGCAATATAACAAATTCCAATTTAAGAAATTGCTTACATAAAGATGAAAAATGTGGCTGACAGCACAAATTAAAATTGCCAAATAAAATATTAATTTTATTTTAAAAACATTTTAATTATTTTCTAACACTTTGTTGCCCCTGTATGAGAAGATTAGCTGGGGAAGAAAGAAGAGAAAATATTGCTTAAAAACCCAGGAATAAAATACATTCCAAGTATTCCTTTGTGTTTCTTCTAGGCATTTCTTTGAAGAACATTACAATTATGCTACTATCTTATGCTCACCTGGATTCACAAGATGTCAAAGATGTACAATGGTCAGAAGCATTTTATGAGTGTTAAATGTCTTGAAACAATTAGATATTAGAGAATTCCTATGATACTATTATGTGCCAATAGAGGGCATTTTTGACCATTCTGTGGAATAAAGTTTCTACCTATGCAAGTTCTAAAAAAAAATGGTCCCCAAATTCTCAAACTTGACTCTTTGTTGGCACTATTGAATATAGAGAAACTGTCTAAATGGGAATTCACTTCCAAATTTAAATTATTACTTTAAAATTTCCCCCTCCCCCCAAAAAGCCACACTGCATTGATTTCTCTTACTTGTTAGCTCCCAGCTGTATTGGACAACTTCCAGCATTTCCAATAGGAATGGAACATTGCTGCTAATGCCTAACCTATCCAGGCAGTAGGTTTGTGATTGCTCCCATGTAAATAGTTGTGAAGGAAGTTGGGGGATAGATAAATAAAAAACATTTTTGATGTTTTGTTGGTATTTCTGACGCTCTAATAATCTGTTTCTTGCATAGGCAGAAAATTAACTGTTTGATTTGTTGCTTCTGGCAGACCCTGGTTTCTTCCACAATTGCCAGTACATTCACACACAAAAATATTGGGGTTTGTCTTAACAATGTCAACATGGACTGCAGAGGATGCCTAAGAAACAAGTATTCTGAAATTTTACAGTTGGAATGAAAATATTTTTTAAAAAATGTTTTGCAGAGGAGAGGATATTGAGCAGCCATCCCAACAACCCTATCTAGGGACCATATGGATGCATTGAGAGCTGAGTAAATAGTTAGGGGGACATACATTGGAAATGTGTTTAATTACCAAAGAAGTATAGCAGAAAAGTTAAGCTTATTGACAGATGACAGGGGAGAAAGCAACAATTATATACTTTGCTTTAGCCTTCTCCCATGTCAAATTGATCTAAGCATAAAGATGGAATGGCACCCCAAGTAAGTTAGACATTAAATCTCTAGATCAGGCCATTTACATGTAATGGCTCAAGAAACTGGAGGATGTTATCTCAAAGCTTCTGTCTGTATCTGCTAAATCATGGAGGATTGATATAGAGCAGTGGTTCCCAAACTTGGCGACTTTAAGACTTTAAGACATGTGGACTTCAACTCCCAGAATTCTCCAGCCAGCTCTGCTGGCTGGAGAATTCTGGGAGTTGAAGTCCACAAGTCTTAAAGTTGCCAAGTTTGGGAACCACTTATAGAGCATGAGAATTGAAGAAAGGCAAATAGACAACAAAGATTTTGTTTCCTGAATGTTTCCTGAATTGCAGATTTTTGGCTGCTAATCATGAAAATAACCCATAACTTAATCTATCGTACCATTTTATAGAAATCTTCTTCGTTTTTCAATGTACCTGTTGCAACGTACTTCAGTACCTGTTAGCTGTGAAAGAAACATATGGAAACATGGAACTATTGTTGCAGTAAATCGAGTTATACCAAGTGTAACTAGAATATCTGAAGGTTTAAAAGTAGTCGGCTCTGCTGCTTGGCATGTAGCTCAGATATACCAAGTACTGTTGTTACATATGTGAATGGGACATATGTGCAAGAGAATTGCATTACATTAAAACAAACGGCCACTCCAAAAAAAAAAATGGTTCCAGGACAGAAAATATGGTGCATGAACAACTGGTTGACCCAACAATTATATTTGTGTTTCTGCTTCACATAAAAATGAAAAAATTATGAAATTGATAAACAAGGAAGGTGAATGCTTTCGTTACTTGAGACAGATGTTTCCAAGAATAACTGATGCCATAATTAAAGAAGACATTTTTGTTGGTCCACTGATCAGATATATCATCAATGACAAGCGGTTCAAAGGTCTGTTAGTGAGGCCAGAGAAAATCACCTGGAAAGCACTTAAGCATGTTGTTGAGAACTTTCTTGGCAACTTCAGAGCACCAAACTATGTTCAGCTGGTTGATATAAAATCAAAAGTATAAGTATAGGATAGGGGATACCATGTTAGACAGCAGCACTATTGAACCAATATGTGTGTCTTGATGGATCACAAGCTGAACAAGAACAAATAGTGTGATGTGGTTTTAGTCCATCCATCTACCTCTCTCACTCATTCTTGTCAAGCACAGTATTTTTTTCTAGTGAATAATCCATTCACATCACATACCCCAAAATCTGCTTTGTGATAATCACCTAAAGAAAGCAGTCAATATTTATTTGTTTCAGAATATATTGATGAATTGCTGCTTTTGCAGTCACAGTATTTAGTCATCATTGTTAGATGCATGAAGGTATTGTTTTTCTCTTTCTTGCTGGGTATCGGTGTTTATTTTTTCTCTTTCTACTTTTCACCTTATAATAGGAAAACAATTATTTTATGTATCTATTAGGATCAACTCTTCTGATCTTTGCTGTCGTTAAAAATGTCCTTTTCCTTCCAGATTTGGCTAACATTGTTATAGCTTTCATCCCAATAATTGCCATCTTCTTTACTTCTCCAGCTGACTGTTCATCTTTATTTTGGAATTTCAGGAAACAGAACAATGTACCACCTTCACTTTGGGGCCATCAACAGGGAGTTCAAAGAGCATTCTGGTTGGCATTACATTTGTGTTCTTAATACAAGACAGAAACACAGCTTTTTTTGTTTAGTTTCTGGTTTTATTTTCATTAATAGGTCAAGCCAATTCAGTGGAAAGTGAATATGGGTGTATATAAGAAGCAAAAGGTGAAATTCCTTTTGCGTAATGGACTGTTCTCAAATACTCCCTCTTGCAGGCTTTCTCAAGCTCACTTGGGCTACCAAGTCTCCTGCTGCAAGAAAGGTATGATTTTTAGGAAGCCAGTATCTGCTTATTAGCTCAAGATACTGCTTATGCAGATAGTGAGAGCTGCTTGAGCTGATCTTTCTATACTTGTGTTAATGTTTTCCTCCTTATTCAAGCATATATACCAATTTCATTGTATTTATTTTGTACAATGACAATAAATACTATATCATACATATATACATACATGCATGCAATTTTCCATCTGAAGTATTTTTTTAGGATCGTTCACATTACAATGGTTAAAAAGACTACAACAAACATTAAAACAGTAAAAACTAAAATACATACAACAGCAGTATGAAAATAATCTCACGGGAAGATGATGAAAAGAAACCAAGGGGTGCTGAGTGAGCTTTATAGAGAGATCATTCCATATGTAGAATGCCAAAATGGGGAAGTCTTTACTGCAATTGCTGACAGCTTTATCTCCGTGGGACTGCCCAGAGTTTGCCTGAGAGTAGTGGCAGGATATATATTTTTAGCCACTGGCTCTATTCACCTGTATTATTAAACCTTTTGAAAACTCCTCAAAGATATTATAATGGTCCAGTGTGGAGTTTATCAATCTAACTAATCATAACCAAACTGCAGCTATTGTACTGAAAGCCTTGGCTGGTGCATGATTCTTAGAAAGTGGCAGAAGATCGCATCCACTATGGGAGACACCTGGGCTTCCAATGACCATTAGATTCAGGAGGGCAAACTTCATAATTTACCTTGGGGGAAGGCAACCATTTTTAACCTGAATATTTAATTTGACCTGAAATAGCATGTCAGGGGCTAATGTTTAAAATAATATTTAACAATTAATTTGAATTAAATATATGTAATTGCACTTTGTGAGTTTAATAAAGTTTGATGTGTGACATACAGAATTAATATGTGGTAGTATCTTATAAGAGATTCTAGAGGTCACACTTTATAAGAGACTTATCAGAGACTCTATAAAGACACTTTATAAAAAGATATTGTAAGAAACTTATAAGAGACTTTAGAGGTCACACTCTAGATCAGGAGTGTCAAACTCGATTTTATTGAGGGCTGCATCGGATTGTGTTTAGTCTCGGAGGACTAGGGGCAGTGAGGTGGATGTGGGCATGGCCACGGTGGGCATTTGACACAGGTTCAAGATGCATTTTTCTCCCTTTGCATTCAAAACAGCTATTCCAGATAAAGGGAGATTTACTTTCTGGCACAAATAGTCTCAGTTCCATAATGTAGAGATTAAAGACATGTAGAGTCCTCAGATACTATGATGTTTGACTCTTTTGTATAGGAGCAGAGCATAAATGAACTGACAATTTCTCCAGATGTCTCTAAAAACTGTCGGTCCAACAGTCTATCAATCTTTGTTACTATTTTTGGCACAGCCCTAGATGACAACTTAATATTAGTAATAATTACAAAATTGATATACCACCCAATTCTCAATGACCCTGGGTGGCTCACAACAATAAAAAAAATTACAATTAAATCAATCACAGGTTAAAAAATGAAGATAAAAGATGACAAACTCACTGATACGAGGGGGCTCATTCTCTTTCATCAAAGACCTGGATGAAGAGCCAGATGTTTTTGGCTCTTCTGAACAACAGCCATCCAGATCTTGGAGAGTACCTAGTTCTTGTTGGCAGATGCTGCTAAAGAGAAGGTGAAGAAGGTGCTGCTTCCTGCAGCATTCTGCTGGCCCAAAACAGGCCTCCTGCAACACCTTTGCTGGCCAAAAATGGGCAATGGGGGAGGGGTTTCGTGCAAGCCTCTCCCACAGCCCATTTTTGGCCAGCAAAGATGTTGCAAGAGGTTGTGGAGGCTGAAAACAGGCTGCAGCAACCCTCCTGCACCTCCCAAGCAGCCCATTTTGGTCGGCAGAGGAACCACGGGCCGGTCCTTTGATATTTCCAGGCCAGACTCACAGGACAGATCTAAGCAGCCTGAGGGCCTTGGAGTTTTACACCCCTGTTCTAGAGTCTCAGAATGAACAAAAGACTTGCAATAAATTTCAAAGATAATAAAAAAAAAGTTTCTTTCAACATATAAATAGTAAGAAAAAGTCTAGGAAAAAGTTGATCCACTAAAAAGAGAAGATGGCAAGGAAGTAACAGGCAGCAGAGAGAAAGTAGAACTGCTTAACTTATTCTTTGCATCAGTCTTTACGCAAAAATATACCATAGCTCAACTTACCAAAAACATAACCATAAAAGGCAGACTAGAAATAAAAATTAAAATAAATTAAAAAATGGTAAGAGAACACCTGTCAGCTCTACCTGGATTCAAATCACCAGGAACATCTCAGAGTTCTAAAGGAGCTGGCAGATGTTATCTCAAAACCCTTGTACCATGTTTTTCAAAAATCCTGGAGCACCAGGGAACTACCTGAGGATTGCAAAAGAGCTAATGTGGTTTCCATCTTTTTTTTTAAAAAAAAGTAGGGGGAAACAGACCCTGCAAACTACAGACCAATCAGGCTAACCTCAAATACCTGGGAAGATACTGGAAAAGAACCAAAAACAGATCTGTGAACATCTGTTGTTGTTATTAGTTGCAAAGTCGTATCTGACCCATTATGATCACATGGACAATGTTCCTCCAGGCCTTCCTGTCCTCTACTATCCTGTGGAGTCCATTTAACCTCACACCTACTGCTTCAGTGACTCCATCCAGCCACCCCATTCTCTATCGTCCCATTCTTCTTTTGCCCTCAATTGTTCCCAGCATTATGCTCTTCTCTAGTGAGTCCTTCCGTCTCATTTGGTGGCCCAAGTATAGTTGAGTTTCATCTTCAGGATCTGGCCTTCTAAAGAGCAGTCAGGATTGATCTCTAGGACTGACCAGTTTGATCGCCTTTTAGTCCAAGGGACTCACAGCGGTGTTCTCCCGCACCATAGTTCAAAGACCTGAATTATTTGGTGCTCAACCTTTCTTATGATCCAACTTTCACAGCCATACATTGCAACTGGGAACACCATAGCCTTGACTATAGACATTTTTGTTGGCAGGGTGATGTCTCTGCTTTTTAGAATGCTGTCTAGATTTGTCATAGCTTTCCTCCCCAGGAGCAAGCGTCTTTTAATTTCTTGGCTGCAGTCCCCATCTGCAGTGATCCTTGAGCCCAGGAAAATAAAATCTGTCACTACCTCCATTTCTTCCCCATCTATTTGCCAGGAATTGAGAGGGCCTAAAGCCATGATCTTAGTATTCTTAATGTGGAATTTCAAGCCAATTTGTGCACTCTTCTTCTTCAAAAGGCTCTTTTGTTCCTCTTCACTTTCTGTCATTAGAGTGGTATCATCTCCATATCTGAGGTTATTGATACTTCTCCTGGCAATCTTAATTCCATCTTTTGATTCACCTAGCCCTGCTTTTCTCATGATGTGCTCTACATATAAGTTAAATAGGCAGGGTGACAGTATACAGCCTTGCCTGACTTCTTTCCCAATTTTGAACCAATCAGTGGTTCCGTGTCCAGTTCTCACTGTTGTTTCTTGTGCTGCATATAGATTTCTTAAGAGATAAATAAGATGGTCTGGTACTCCCATCTATTTAAGAACTTGCCACAATTTGTTGTAATCCACACAATCAAAGGCTTTAGCATAGTCAATGAAGCAGAAGTAGATGTTTTTCTGGAACTCCCTAGCTTTCTCTAGAAACATCTAGAAACAAGTAAAGTTATAACTGGGAGCCAGCATGGGTTTGTTAAAAACAGATCATGCCAAGCCAAACCAAACCACTAAATTAGTAGAGCAGCAAAATTCTGTGGACATAGTATACTTAGATTTCAGTAAGGCATTAGACCAGGGATAGCCAACTTTTTTATACCTACCGCCCACTTTTGTATCTCTGTTAGTAGTAAAATTTTCTAACTGCCCACCGGTTCCACAGTAATGATGATTTATAAAGTAGGGAAGTAACTTTACTTTATAAAATTTATAAAGCAGAGTTACAGCAAACCCCTACCGCCCACCATGAAAGATGGAACACCCACTAGTGGGTGGTAGGGGCCAGGTTGACTACCACTGCATTAGACAAAGTAGACCACATCCTACTTCGTGGTAAGCTAGAAAAATGTGGAATAGACAAAATCACCACCAGTTGGATTTGTAGCTGACTGACAAACTATACTAAATGAGTAGTCCTAATGGTACTTTATCTACATGGAGGGAAGTAAGCATTGGAATTCCACAATGTTCCATCTTAGGCCAGTACTCTTCAATATATTCATAAATGACTTAAATGAGGAAATAGATGAAGGAGACCTCATCACATTTGCAGATGACACTAAGCTGGCAGGAATAGCCAACACCACAAAAGATAAGCTCAGGATCCAAAAGGATCTTGATAGACTTAAACACTGGGCCCTACCCAACAAAATGAAATTTAACGTGGAGAAAAGCAAGGTTTTACACTTAGCAAAGGTACACGTACAGATTAGGTGAAACCTGGCTCAAAAACAGTAAATGTGAGAGGGGTCTTTGAGTCCCAGTGCACAATAATTTAATTATGAGTCAGCAGTGTGCAGCAGGAGCAACAGCAGCAGCAAAAAAATAAAAACCTAATACAATCCTTAGTTGATTAAATAGAAGCATAGAGTCAAAATCATGTGACGTGTTAGTACTGCTTTATAAAACCTTAGTTAAGATCACACTTGGAATATTGCATCCAATTTATGAAAAAGATAATTGAGATTTTGGAGAAAGTGCAGAGAAGAGCAACTAAGAAGATTAAAGGCCTGGAGACCGAAACATATGAAGAATATTTTTAGGATTTGGATAAGGCTAGTCTAGAGAAAAGAAGGACTAGGAGTAACATGATAGCAGCATCCCAGTATTTGAGAAACTGTCACAAAGAGGAGAGTGTCAGCTTATTTCCCCAAGCACCAGAGGGCAGGACAAGGAACAATGGATGAAAACTAATAAAGGAGAGTAGAAATCTGGAATTAAGAAGAAACGTCCTAATAGTGAGAACAATTAACCAGTGGAACAACTTGCCTTCGGATGTTGTGGCTGCTTCATTACGGGAGGTTTTGAAGAAGAAATTGTACAGTCACTTGTCTGAAATGGCATAGGGCAGTGATGGCTAACCTTTTTCGGTCAGAGTTACCAAAGCACACATGTACGCGTATGCAAGTCCGTGCCCGTGGCCGGAACTCCAAAATGCCCACCCCCTGCCCATCACGCACACTCATGTGACCCCACACGTGCACGACAGAGACCTGGAGCCCAGCTGGCCAGCAGTAGGCCTATACGCATGTGTGGCGGATCTAAACTGGGGCGATGGCTTGCGTGCCATCAGAGCAGGTGCTTCATGCCACCTCTGGCACCCGTGCCATAGGCTTGCCATCCCGGGGATAGGGTCTCCTGCTTGAGCAAGGGGGTTGGACTAGAAGACCTCCAAGGTCCCTTTCAGCTCTATTCTGACTCCAACTTAAGGCTTTGGAGGTCTGCAGATGTCTGTGAGAACAAGTCAAGTTGTATTTAGGCAAAATGCTTTCCAGCAATTGTTTGTATTATTGCGATTGTGTTTTCACGCCAAGAATGTAGTGAAGTTTTTTTTTCTTTAGACTTGCACTAGTGAAGAAAAATGAATTTCTCTTTCAAGATAACTCTTAATAAACACTTGAATGCTGGATTAATAAAAAAGATTTTAAGATCCAAGACAAAGCTTAATTCACTAGGTAGCTTGAATATTTTGTCCAAACATGCTAATAAAATAATTCAGCTGTTAGAGGACAGAACATTTTTAGATGCTCCAGTCATCAAATTATATGAAAAAAAATATTTTTTTTAATAAGCAAGACAAAATAGTGGTGGAGGTTTGCAAGCAAGCAACCCAGCTTCTACTAAAAAGACAAGCAAAAACGAACATTTTCTGGAGCTGAGGGGGGGGGGTAGTTTTCAGATTTGATGTTAGCTTTCCATTTGAGATGAACCTTAACTGTATGGAGCTAAATATTTTTTTAAACAACCTGTCTTTAATATAATAAGCATACCTCCTCAGCTAATTCCAAGCTTTCAGTTTTATCTTCTTCATTGTCATTTTCCTCATGTCCTCATTAGAATCATTTTCTTTCTCTCCTTCTCTGCTCGTTATGTTGTGTCTCTTTATAGTATTTCATTTCATGCTTTTTTTTTCTTACCAGAATAGTGAATTTAACTTTATCTTTAGTTTCAATTCCATTGGATGGCTTGATAGCGCCTAAATAAATAATTACACTTGAATCAGAAGATAATAGTTTTTCTAAAGCCAAGGGCTCCTTTTTTATCCTTATGTTTCCCATATACAGCTTCTTTTTCTGTAGAACTGTCCATTTCCTCACCAGCAACCCTGTCAGTCTCTTCTCCTTTCTGTTTGCAATTCTGCTGAATTTTTTTCATTCTTTTATTAAGGCAACTTTGATCATTGTCCAGATTCCAGTAGGAATTTTTTACACACACACACACACACACACACACACGTTGTGACTCGGCAGAAACCTCCTGTGAGTTGTTTCGGGATGCACGCAGGAGAAGGCTGACCGACTCACAGGAGAGGATAACGAGCAGCTGTGGCTCGTTAGGATCTCCTCCTGTGGATAAAAGACGGATGGTGCCATGCCCTGGTTGCAGAAGTCAACGTTCCATTCCGTTCCGTTTCTGTTCTAGTCAAGTTCTCTGTTCTCGAGAAAAAGCACTTGGATAACTGATTTGATTTATATAATCCTGTTTTGTAGTAGGCTATGAATGAAGACTTTTGCCAGAGCATTTATCTGTGTTTATTTTGGGCTCGCAGCCAGCAAGAGCCAGGACTGATAAAAACATTCCTTTGAACGTTCTGTTTGGCTTTAGTTTCTGAACGGGCAAGATGGGGGGTCAGAATATATATATATATATATATATATATATATATATATATATATATATATATATATATATATATATATATATATATATATATATATATATATATATATATATATATATATATATATATATCTGTGTGTGTGTGTGTATGTGTGTGTATGTGTGTGTATGTGTGTGTATGTGTGTATGTATATATATTTATTTATTAGATTTTTACAACCCCTGGTAAGCCCCAATTATGGGAGGAAGCTAACTGCTTCCATCATCTGTCAATCGGCTCGTCACAAGAGTCCATCACGACAGAAACCCAATATTTTTACTGTTGCCTTTGTTATATTTGTGTTTTTTTATTTTATTTGTGCTGATAAATAAATAAATAAATAAATCCCTTTATTTATTTATCAGCACAAATAAAATAAAATAAAACACACACACACACACACACACACACATATATATACATATATACATATATACATATATACATATATACATATATACATATATACATATATACATATATACATATATACATATATACATCATATACAACATATACAACATATATACATCATATACAACATATACAACATATACACACACACACACACACACACACACACACACACACACACACACACACACACACACACATATATATATATATATATATATATATATATATATATATATATATATATATATATATATGTACAGTATTTCATTATAGGCTTCTTCTTCCCAGGTGGGTGTTTGCATTATTTCTCAGGCAGCAGCAGACATTTTGTTATAATATAAAGGATCTTAAGAAATATATAAAGGGAATCTGAGGGGAAGGTGCATGATGGCTCATTGTTTAAAGATAGTGAGCTTGTCTGTTGGAAAGCTGAAAGCCCAGATTTGAGAGCCGAGTGCCACCAAGCAGTTCGAAGGCATGCAAATGCGAATACATAAATAGGTGCTACTTTGGTGGGAAAGTAACAGCATTCCGTATGCCTCAGTATATAGTCATTCTGCTCACATGATCACAGAAATGTCTTCAGACTGATGCAGGAAGGGGTGCATAGGTAAACCCACCAGTGGCTGGCCAGGTTAGGTCGTCTTAATAGAATGGACCTTATAAATTCATATTAGCTTGGCTTTTCATTCTAGTGCCCTGGAGTTCCAAAGTTGACTTTTAGCTGGAGTGAACTTTCTCTCCAGCTTCCTCAGAAGTATTAAAAATAGGGCTGAACAGTGTGGCAAGACCCTGTAAAGGAGGGGCACAGGAAGCCAGGCGTGGGTGAGAGATAGAACAGAGGTAAAAACTGCTGACAGCTTAAGACATTATATGAACTTCTCCTTTTCGAAATGTCATGCTTGTCTCGTGTATGGAAATGCCTTGAGAATGCACAGTGTGGAACACGGCATAAAAGTAGCATCCTGGGCAGAGCCCAGGCAGTTCAGATTTTGGTGTGTGAACACGCTGAACTCGATGCATCAAATAAACCTGTTTCTCTCACCTTCGTGGTCTCAAGTCCTGGTCTTTCGTAAGTAGATTACAAACCTCAATCTGCTGCAACAAGACAACGCTGGTTCCCTCAGCTAAGAAATGGAGATGAGCACTATGTCAGGGTCAATAAGAGAAGACTTTACCTTAAAGGGAATCTGGCTTGAAAAGATATTCTCATGGTATATTTTTGCTCTGGAAATAATGGTAACTGACCACTAAAAGAACTACAGTAACAATATGAATCATGTAAACTACAAAAGAGGGGGAGTCAAGGCATTTTTGTATTATCTTTTGCTGGCAGAAAACAGATGAAGAAACTACAAAAACCTGGATGGAAGAATTGTCTATCATGGGATACTTCACTGCAGGTATATGTGAATTTCACCGGGTAATCTTGGTTTTACATATATACTGCACATATTTATCAGTTTGCATGCTACTTTTAAGTGAAGTTTCCTTATACAAAGGTCTTATGTTTTTTTCTCTTTTTCTATTTCTTAATAATGTTTCACTTTGATTTTTTGTTCTACATCTTTATATTCTCTCTCAATTTTCTGAGTAGATTTACCAGTAGCATATAATCTAAATTAAAAGCACATTTTTTTTTAAAAAGGGGAGAGAGAAAATAAGCATTTAAAAAGATTAGGTTTACATGCCCAACCCTGGTGGTAATGCTGGTCCCGTGTTAATAAAGAAGAAACACAGAGGGGAAAATAAAATGATTTCAAATATGTTAGATAAGTTCCTGGTCACTGAATTCAATATGTATATACCTGCAAAAAGAAAAGAGAAACCAGTTGGCAAAGAAATCAATTAAGTCTACATTTGCAAATATAGTATGTAACAGAGACTTCATCAATCCAGGTTTCTGCCTCCAACAGTCCTTCTGCTGTGTAATACTGTAGCTTCAAAACAACTTAAAGGACAGCATATTTTCAGAACTCCAATATATCATGCATTAAAATTTTACAATCTACACATCCCCCAATGATGCACGTAACTCGTAGCATCCATTTGCTAAAATACCACCCTATAAATAAATTCATATATGTCCAAGTCATAATATAACCATTTAGAACAGAAAGAAATTATAGTAATTGCAACTGTATATACCAGATTTCATATACTGGTTCAATATGTCATTCCACATATTGGATATATAATTTCACTAAAACACAAAAGATCTACCTGAGAATTAAAACTGAATGGTATAAATTAAATTATGTACTCAGAATTTCAATTCTGTTCATATAAAATAGCAAAAAAATGGGACTTAATAGACTTCCGGGGCGGGACCTTGCTGATGGCGGCAGCTTAACGAGCTGCCCCCGGGTTTCTGGTCGCGTTATCTGCCTAAATACCTGGTAGATAAACTCATTCTTCAGGCAAAGAAGAGTGAGAGAGAGATCCAGCTGGTAAGAGCTTTTCTTTGAAGTTTGCAGTTTTTTTTTTTGCTGCAAATGGAAGGGGGTGGGCCAACCGTAGGCTGAATCACATCTCCGTGCCAGAAACCTCTGCTGTTTTTTTTACGGTGCAAAGCAAGGATCCCCCCACTTAGGACAACTCTTGATATATTTATTTGAGATTAATACAAGCAGAGTCCGTACCTGAGAACCTTATCTGCCTTTTTTCTTTTTTTAAAAAAAATCCTAGCTTCCTTTTACAAGAGTTCCCTTCGTGCACGGGATTTTTTTTTTTCTTAAAAAATAAGCTCCTAAGATGCCGTTGGTCCCACATTTCTAACTATCCGGCAAGAGCACTGATAAAAAAGATCAAAGGAACAGCCAGCTTGCAGTCTCTCTCTTAATTAGCTTCATTTCCCTGAAGAGCTTACAAGACTTTATTTTTTCTTATTAACTTTTAAGTTTTAAAAGATTCCTTGTTAATATAGAGACATTCCAAACAGAGATGAATATGTTGAACTGTTTCGTTACAATGCTAATCTCTTGAAACCTGCTTTGTTACAATGCTCTTTTCTGAAACCCTTTGAAAAACCTCTAAGAACAAATAAAGGGGGGACTTAATACTTCCTTTCTTCGTAAGCTACACAGTGGGCCAGTGGAGTTTGAATAATTGTTGAATAAGAAAAGATATAATGGCAACAAAATTAAATTCGGGGAGACCTTTTCTTAGAAGCACATCTCACACACTTGGCACAAAGTCGCAGCTTCCACCCTCTACGCCCCCTACTGGAGATTTGCTAACAAAAGAACTTTTTTTTGAAACTTTTAGAGAATTTAGAGAGCAGAATTCAAAAGCTTTCAGAGAATTCAGAGAGGAGATAAAGAATGAGATGAAAGACTTATATGATAAGCTTGATAACAAGATTGCCAAAACAAATGATGATATGTTGGGACTTGTAACTGTACTGACAGAATATGTTTCTGGAATGGAAGATAAGCTAGAGGTTCTTGAAGAAGCCAACACTAACTTGACTTCAAAAATTGAAGTGGTGCAACAAAGAGTTGAAAACGCTGAAAAACAAATTGTTATGATGCAGTACACACAGATGGAGCTTGCATTAAGAGTCAGGGGGCTGCGTGAGGATAAACAGGAGAACTTGAAGCAGATTTTTTCAGAGGCTTTTGACCATCTGGTGGAAAGACCGGGGTCCAACTTTGACTGGCAGATCGAAAAAATTTATCGCGCTAACTCTTGGCTGGCAAAACAGAAGCAATTTCCCCGAGATGTAATTATATACTTTGCTACAAGAGAGTTCAGAAACATAATACTACAAGAGTCTTATAATACCAGGCTTCAAATTGGCGGGCAGGACTTGATTGTCTTCAAAAAAATACCACCTCAAATGCTAAGAGCCAGGAGAGATTATGCTTTTCTAGTGGAAGAACTTAGAAACCGTCAGATACAGTATAGATGGGATGAGCCATTCGGTATTATAATTACATTTGATAAGCAAAAATATCGTCTCAACTCTGTATGGGAAGCCCGAGATTTCTATCACAAGATCCTGAAGGTGGGACACCCTGAATTATCTGGATCTGGAGAAAGACCACGAGAAGGACAAGATAAACAGCAAATCACACAACTACCAGACAAAAAGCACCATTTCCTCCCTCCGGAGTGCAAGGGGTCAGGGAACAAAGATCTAACCGTATGACTACCAGACGAATGGAAAAACAAGGTACATCGCAACAACCTCAATAACCACCGGCCATTGACCAAGGAGTTGTGGTCTGAACTCTTTACAGAAGAGAAAGAAAATATTTTACTATCTCAAACAGTTTAAGAACGATATAATTTACTTGTAAGAAATTCATAACAAATCAACTGATCAAAAATATTTGTTCAACCCTGAACTTGGTCAATATTTTGTGACCTCTGCTATGGAAAAGAAAAATGATATAGTTGTATACTTAAGAAAAGACATTAAGGCTGAACTAATTGAAGCAGATACCTTTGGAAGATATATCGCATTAGACTTAATTCTAGAAGGGAAAAAGACTTGATGGACGACTTCTAATTGAGAAATGTTTGGCAAGAAAGAAATGCAGAGGCATATGACCTCACCCTTTTTTTTTTCTGATGGACATCTACCCTTTTCAAGGATTGATTCTACACAAATTACTAATGATTTATTTTCTAGGGTGAAGAAGACAAAGATTGTGGCGAGGGTCCTTTCGGACCATAACCCAGTCTGGATGGAATTGGGAAGGGTAGTGCAGGCAAGAAGGTCTTGGAAGTTGAATGAGAGTTTATCTAGATATGAAAAGTATATTAATGATTGTAAAAAATTGCTATCTGAATACTTTGCTCTGAATAAGAATAAGGGTACTTTCATGGGATTTGTAGGGGATGCAAGTAAAGCGTATATGAGAGGAGTACTGATGAATATAAACAAAATATATAGACATAAACTAGGGCAAAAACGAAAAGAATTGGAAGAGGAAATTAAAAGAAAAATTTGAAATGTATCCAAATTGTGTTATAGAGGGAAGGAGGCATTCTAACAGGAGGAGATTTAAAAGGCATTCCGGAATTTTTTTTTTCTTTTTTTCTTTTTTTTGCAGAATTGTACAAAGGAGACAAAATTAAGGGTTTAGATATAGACAGATACTTAGATAAAGAGATAATACCCCTGGTTACAGAAGAGTACAGGTAAAAGTTGAACCGACAAATAACCTCTGGGGAAACCCTGCAGGTAATCAAACAACTAAGATTAAGAATAATGTAAACTGTTTAAAGTTTGAGTAACGGCAAGAAGCTGAGTTCAACATAGAGACTTTACTGATTTTTTTTTCTCTTTTTCCTTCTTTTTTTTAATTTCTTTGGTTTTAATATATTTCGACTATGTTTGATAAAAAGCTATACCGTGTACGGGCTCTGGGAAGTCGGGGGGGAAGGGAGGTGGGGTTCTAGGGGGGAAGGGGGAGATATAGTATGTGCTGGATTTTAAACTGATTAATATGATTGCACTTGTAAAAAAAATGGGACTGAATAGATATAGAAAAATAAGAGAACTTCTTCAACATACCGTGATATATCTCCCATATTTTGTATTGTGAAATGCCGTAATGAATAAACACAAATGTATAAGCAAATGTCAGAATAAAATTAATAGTTTTCATGATGCCAAAGAAATTCATGTATGGATTTATTGAGCATTCTAGGGATCAATATTTATCAGAGAGGAATGTGCTGCTTGCCATTGCCCCTGCCCTTAGTACAAAATTGGATGCCAGCTTTTATAACAGATTACAAAGAGAGACAGAACTGCTGCCTTTTACTGGCATGCATCTGATCAGGTCCAATATTATTTGACATCTTCTTAAATGATTTAGGAGAGGGAATAGAAGGGGAACTCATCAAATTTGCAGAAGACAACAATCTGGGAATAATTTTAGAAGATAAGTTCAAGATCAAGAATTACCTTAACAGATTTGAATACTAAGCTGAATACTAAGCCCTGTCCAACAAAATGCAGTTCAATGTAGAGAAAAGAAATGTTTCACAAGAAAACTAAATGCGCAAGTAGAGAATAGGTGACACCTAGTTCAACAGCAGTAACCATGAGAGGGGTTTAAGCAGGGGTGGGTTGCTAATCCCGTTCCAACCGGTTCAGTTGGAACGGGGCCGGCGACGTCCTCGTGCATGCGCGCAGTTCACGCATGCGTCTTAGCACCTGCGTGATGCTCCAGCTACTCGCAGAGACTCACGCAGGCGCTGTATGTGCCGTCCAGCTGCTCGCGGAGAATTGCGCAGGTGCTGTATGTGCCATGCGCCTGCGTGGAAGCACAGAAGCCTTCAAAGACCGGTAAGGAGCGCGGGCGGGCGGGTGGGCCCTTCGCCGTTCCCGGAACTTACTTACTTCCGGGTTCGCCGACCAACCGGTTCGCAGGGACCACCGCGAACCGGTTGAAACCCACCACTGGGTTTAAGAGTCCTAGTGGTCAATCACATAAGTATGAGCCAGTAGTGTGCTGCAGCTGTGTAAAAAGCCAATTCTGTACTAGGCTGCATCAACAGAGGGATAGTATCAAGATCACATGAAATGTGAGTACCACTTTATACTGCCCTACTAGACTCACACTTGGAATATTGCATCCAGTTTGAGTTACCATGATATAAAAAAACATGTTGAGACTCTAGAAAGAGTGCAAAGAAGAGCAGCAAAGATGATTAAGGGATTGGAGGATAAAACATATGATGAACAATGGCAGGAACTGGGTGTGTCTAGTTTAAAAAGAGAAGGACTGGTGGTGACTTGATAGCAGTCTTCCAATATTTGAAGGGCTGCCATAGAGACCAAGGGGTTGTCTCGTTCTCCAACACACTTGAGGGCAAGGCAAGAAATAACAGCTGGAAACTTATCAAAGAGGGAGCCAACTTAGAACTAGAAATTTAAAAAATTATGAATTTAGATAGTAAGAAATTTTCTGATAGTAATTATCAGTGAAACGGCTTGCCTCTAGACCAGTGTTTCTCAACCTTGGCGACTTTAAGTCCTCGGACTTCAACTCCCAGAATCCCCCAGCCAGCATAGCTGGCTGGGGAATTCTGGGAGTTGAAGTCCACAGGACTTAAAGTCACCAAGGTTGAGAAACACTGCTCTAGACGTTGTGGGTGCTCCATCAATGGAGGTTTTTAAGAAGAGATTAGACAGCCATTAGTCCAGAATGTTTTAGGATCTCCTGCTCAAGCAGGGGGTTGAACTAGAACTCCAAGGTCCCTTCCAACTCTGTTATACTGTTACTGTCGCCATTCATTGCAGGAATTGAACAGCAACTAGAAAAAACCAAAATCCTGCCACACACCCTCTCAAAACAATAAACTTTCTCCTTGGTTTTTTTTAAAAAAAAATCTTTTCTCTTAAGATATGCACCCTTCTAAATGCGGGAAAAACTTGTCTTCCTACATTATTATACTCTTAGTAAACCTATAATTACCTTCCCATTTGTGGGGCGGAACTAGCCTTCCTTTCACTTTTTATAACAGTATAAGAACTACCGTATTTTTGGGAGTATAAGACGCACCTGAGTATAACCCACACCAAGGTTTTGAAGAGTCAAATTAAGAAAAAAAAGTTTTTGCACTCTGCAAACCTCCCAAAAATTGCCCGTTTTTCACAAAAATGGGTCCATTTCTTTTTTCAAAAAAAAAAGAAAAAAAAAGACATGAATAGCCTTTAGGGGGCTTGCAACCAATTATAAGCCCACAATGAACTATTTTTATTATTGTTCCTTACCAATTGGTATTAAGATTTGTTGTCTCATATCTTAGAGCCTGCATATAGGAAGTCCTCAACGTATGTCCTAAGTGAGATATTTATTAAATGAATTTTTCCCCATTTTACCACCTTTCTTACCACAGTTTTTAAATAAGTAACATGGTTATTAAGTGAATCTGGCTTCCCCATTAACTTTGATTGTCAGAAGGTCGCACAAGGTGATCACATGACCCTGGAACACGGCAATTGTTATAAATATGAGTTAGTTGTCAAGTGGCTGAATAGATCGCGTGATCATGGGGATGCCACAATGGTCGTAACTTTGAAAAATGGTCCTAAGTATCAGTATTGTTACAATTTCAGTCACTAAATTAATAAATTGAGGATTGTATTGCAATGACAACTAGTAACCTGTGAGTACATTAATTCCTGTATATTTTTCTATAGATAGATAGAAGTTCTGTTTCAGGAGTACTTCCATGAAATAATAAGGATGTTACTAAAGTATACTTGCCTTAGTAACGATTGCTTCTATAGATTTATTACTGCAACTGAGCTGCTTAAAAGTTCAGCATCTGCTATGCTGTTCTAGAAATTATGAGTTTTTGAGACCATCACATATGTTCTTTTACATTGCTCCTATCATCAATGTGGTCAAAAATGTTCATTCTCCCTTTAGTTGCATGCGTTGAGGTGTAATGAAAGTTTTCTTCATGATCTTCTCTCAGATAAAGAACTGTACAATGTAAACTCTAAATGTACATTTATCTTCATGATCTTCTTCTCTCAGATAAAGAACTGTACAATGTAAACTCTTGCAGCATCTAAAATTCACAAATACATAATTAAGGATACCAAATATGGGGAACCTTACAGAATATTCTTTTATTTTTTTCTAAACTTTTTCCATCCCTATTTGTGGCTTTCGGAGGCCTCCATTACTCTTACATTTTAGTTTTAATAGTAAGAATTTTTTACATATATATTTTATTGTTAATTTTATAGTATTGCATTAGCAATTTAGTTTTTAGTAACCTTTTATCAATTATACATTTCAGTGGAATTAATGAAATTAATGTAATTTTCCTTTTTTGTATTTTATTGTCTATGACCAAAATTAAGTTTGTTGCCATTGTGCTGATGAAAGATTAACTAACAGAATTGTAGTAATTACATACCTACATCTTAGATTAAATTCTAATACTAAGAAAAAGATATCTTATGTCAATTGAAATAACAGAATACCCAAATCCTCTCTCTGACCCACACTGTGTACTTTACAGATTTCAGAAGAATTGTATTCCATAACTGTAAGAATATGGATAAAGCCAAACTACTGTTGCTAGAAATCTAATACACTGTCACATTTCCAGTGAGAGACATTATATAATCTGTCGGTGTTGGTCGGGGGGCAGAGATCGTCCCTGAGGCCCCTAAAATATGGGGTGCCGCAGGGTTCGGTCTTATCCCCCCTACTATTTAACATATACATGAAACCGCTGGGCGAGATCATTCGGAGGCACGGGATAAAATACCATCAATATGCGGACGATACGCAATTGTATCTGTCCACCCCGTGCCAACTCAATGAAGCGGTGGACGTGATGAACCGGGGTCTTGAGGCCGTTAAGAACTGGATGAGTGCTAACAAACTGGTACTCAACCCGGACAAGACCGAGTGGCTGTTGTGTTTCCCTCCCAACAATTTGGCCAATGTTCCATCTATCAGGCTGGGGGGTCAAATTTTATACCCCTCAGATAGGGTTCGTAACTTAGGAGTCCTCCTGGACCCACAGCTGACTCTCGACCATCATTTGTCGGCTGTGACCAGGGGGGCATTTGCCCAGGTTCGCCTGGTCCGCCAGTTACGACCCTACCTGAACCGGGAGGCTCTTGCAACAGTCACTCGAGCCCTTGTGATCTCTAGGCTGGAATACTGCAATGTGCTCTACATGGGGCTGCCCCTGAGGTGCATCCGGTGACTGCAGTTAGTTCAGAATGCGGCTGCGCGAGTGATAGTGGGCACACCGCGGTTCGCTCACATAACACCCATCCTCCGCGAGCTGCACTGGCTACCTGTTGATCTCCGGGTGCGCTTCAGGGTGTTGTTGACCACCTTTAAAGCCCTTCATGGTAGTGGATCTGAGTACTTGAGAGACCGCCTTCTGCCGATTACCTCCCTCCGACCGATAAGATCGCACAGACTGGGCCTCCTCCGAATCCCATCCGCCAGTCAATGCTGACTGGCGACTACACGGAGGAGAGCCTTTTCTGTTGCAGCTCCGACCCTGTGGAACGACCTCCCTGTCGAGATACGCACCCTCACCACCGTCCAGGCCTTCCACACAGCCCTCAAGACCTGGCTATCCCAACAAGCCTGGGGATAAGCTTCTCATTTGCCCCACCCGAGTGTTGAGTGTTGAATGCAAGTTGTGTTTTTATTATTTTACTTTGTTCACATATTGTTTATTTTTGAACTGCACCCCCTCCCTAATGATTGTAAGCCGCCCTGAGTCCCTTCAGGGAAAAGGGCGGCCTATAAATCCTAATAAAATGAGGGGAAAAAAAGAGAAATGACTGACAATAGTCACTGGTTTCTAGAAATAATATTACATTTATTGACATTGTCAATAAATGTTTAAAGAGTTGAAGAGAGTAAAGACAACCAATGTTGATTATGCTAGCCTACACCTTGTCCAAGTTAAAGGGTTTTTCATGGCATGTTTGGATGGTTTTTTAGCTTTGCTTCATAACTATTCTCCTTTACAAAAACAAAGATTTTGAAGACTAAAGGCAAATTCATGTAGTGATATCAGTGTCTGGGTATAACCTAGCGTTTAAGTGAAATTTCCTAATGCATATGTTGATTTTATGGTGGCATGAAATATAATTATACATTTTGTTCAGTAACTGAATACAATACAATGTTAACAGGAAGATAAAATATAATTCAAAAACTGCGGTCTGACATTTCAAATGTACCCTAAGTGCACATAGAAATAAATACAGTGACCATTTAGAAAAGAAGTAAATGATAACATCATAACTCAGGAATGCAAAACTTCTGTTGACTGAAATAGATTTTTGACTGAGTCTTGTTTTCCAAAAGTGGTGGGCATAGGTAAGGTGACCAGATTTTCAGATTGGTAAAGAGGGACACCTTTGACCGGGGTGGGGGGGGGGCTTGATTAAACATTTTATACGGAGCAACAAAAATTTTCATATAATGCAAAAATAGTATTGTAATTTTTTTTATTTCAACATAACTACAATTTACAAATATAAATTGTAACTCTTGCCAAACATCAACATTTTGATCACGTGACCATGAGGATGCTGCAACGGTCGCTAAGTGTGAAAATGGTCGCTAAGTGTGAAAAATCGTCATCAGTCACTTTTTTCAATGCCATTGTAACTTTGGTCACTACACCACCTTTCTTGCCACAGTTCTTAAGTGAATAACTGCAGCTGATAAGTTAGTAACATAAGTGAATCTGGTTTCCCCTTTTGACTTTGTCAAAAGGTGATTATATGACCCCAGGTCACTGAAACCATCATAAATACGAATCTGTTGCCAAACATCAAAATTTTGATCGCGTGACCATGAGGATGCTGCAATGGTCGCTAAGTGTGAAAATGGTCGCTAAGTGTGAAAAATGGTCATCAGTCACTTTTTTCAATGCCATTGTAACTTTGGTCACTAAGCCCATTATACCACCTTTCTTGCAACAGTTCTTAAGTGAATAACTGCAGCTGGTATTTTGTATTTTGTATAGAATCTTTTTTTAAATAGTCTAGGACAATTTAAAAAAAGAATCCACACAGAATAAAGCTATTTTTAAAAAAACTTATGCACAATAAATAAAATATTATTTTAAAATACATTAAAAAAATGAAAGAAAAAAAACCCAGCTCACTTACCAGCAGGCACAAGTCAATCCAGAATGATGTAGATGTTAATACAAAGGACTGATCAAATTAAAATGGTGAAATTAGTCAGGGAAATATTTTTCAAAGAAACTGCCACTATTTTTTCTTCCACACGAGCTGACCTCCAACCTCCGTGCCCCTCCCCTCCGGAAAATCCAGGAAGTAACACTCGCGGCCCCTCTAGCCACGTATTTCCTGGAGCTCTACGGTATTTGGTCATTTTTTCTTATAAAATGAGGTAAAAGGGGCGGGGGGTTCCGTTTTCTTGCTTTAAAGTTTTAATATCTTCAATGAACGTACTAAGACAGAGAGAGAGAAGTTAGACAGGGTGTCTTTTGTCTTGCCCCGGTTAGGATTTCTTAAGCAAATCCACTGGGCTTTCAACATGAAGCTAGAAAATCGGGACTTTTTTAAAACGGCCTGGGACACAGGACAAATTGTTACAAAGCGTGACTGTCCCGCTGAAATTGGGACGTCTGGTCACCTTAGGCATAGGCCTACAAATTGAGGTTTTAAGACTCCTAAAGGAGTGCAGTTTAATAGTGCATTAAGCCTCTGCAAACATTAAGGCACTTCATTTTGTCCCTTAAATTCACCAAAAGAAAAAGAAAGGTGGGACTCTAAGGACTGAAAATAGGATGTTAATTTGCAACTTCTTTGTTCCCTTGCCCTAATTGTTATCAATTACTGCTGATATCAATAACTATTTTGCTTATTTTGTCAACATTTAAACTTTTGCAGTAATGGCCACATACATTTTCAACATTTTAATTTTAATCTCAAATCACAATTTATATTTAGACCCAGTTACTGGTATATAGTCCACAACCTTCATGTACTCTATAGCCACTCCTTTTATAGCTTTACTGTATAGAACCCTGGAGACTTCAGCATATTTTTCTCACCAATCAGTTGATTGGTTAACCTAAAGTATACCCAATTCAAGATGGATTTGAATTCTATTCTCATGAGAATCTATTAATAAATTCATGTGTTATAATAATATCTGTTAAAGTAAGGTAAGAGAAAATCCAGAATCCTTAGCGTTAGCTATGAGGATAGAGCCAATGGTTGACATATTTGCATATGTTCACTCAAGATACCAATACCAATAGCACTTAGACTTATATACCATTTCACAGTGCTTTACAGCCCTCTCTAAGTGGTGTACAGAGTCAACCTATTCCCCCAACAATCTGGGCCCTCATTCATCAACCTCAGAAGGATGGAAGACTGAGTCAACCTTGAACTGGTCAGGGTTGAAGGAATCAAACTCCTGGCAGTGTAAGCAGAGTTAGCTTGCATTACTCTGTGTTTAACTACTGCATCATGATGGCTCATATAGAGATGGTTGCATAAGATTTGGTTTTAGTTTCATAAAATCTATTAATCTATAATTTTCAGTTAATCACTGAATGAGATATCCCTCCCCCCGCTGCTAACTGGATCTACATACTGAACTTAGGCATAATTATCATAACCTGGAAATTATGTATAGAGATGCAGTGTTTCTACTTCTGCCTACTGAGGGCTGCTCTTCCAAGCAAAGTTAATACATGTGGTGGAAAGTTATGCTACAGATTATTTCTAATTTTGTCTACATTTTATTGCTGACTATAATTTATTTATGCAAGAACTAAAAGAACAGAGATTAACTACATTCAAAGATATATTTGTTAATCCTTTTAAGGAAATGTAAAAAGCCCAATCTTATAGAACCAAGGGAGTGAACAACAGCTTTACTTTTGCGTTCTATTTTAACATTTGGGATCTTGTCTCTGGTATAGCATAGTATCATAATAAAATATCATAAGTTGTTTAAGCAGGTTCACGCACAAAACTGCCCACACATTTACTGCAGTATAGGTCACTGAACCAGTTAGTTGGCTATATTGAACAACTGCCACAACAGTGTAAAATATGCATATTCCAGCAGAAGAAAAGCCGACAAGAAGCAGAGTAATTTTTGAGGCTGTATGGTCTCTAATACACAGTGAAGCAAAGCTCTCTGTGCGCAGCCCCAAGTGCAGGACTTTTGCCTTCCTCAGAATTTTAATCAAATGAATATATTGAAATGGATTATTTCATACAATTTTTAAACACTTATACCCTGACAAAAACCAGATATTATCATTATCATTTAAAAATCACCAGAAAGATCCATCTTAAATCAAATAATTTATTAAGTAATTACATGTAAACACTTTATATCGACTAGCAAATACATTGCTTGAGTATTCCCCTTCCCACAAAGGAAAATATTCTGTTTAAAACAGATTAACTAATGGTATACATTCACTGTACAGTGAATGTATGTACAATTGACGCTTTGATTTTCCTCATTTCTTATTCATTTAAAGTGCAAAAAGATATACATTTGATCAGCATTGCAAGACAGTGTCAATAGTAACTTTGGTCTATCAAGTGAAAAACTAGACAAAATTCCAATCTTTACCCTACTATTTTTAAGGGGAAAAGTAGAGAAAACAGACCTTGCAAGACAATCTTTAAAAAATAAATAAATTCCTTTTCACATTTAACTGAAAATATTTTCAACAAGAGAAATACTATTCTGAACAACGAAACAAGCATGTTTACAATTTATAATTAGTAGTTACACATAAACAGTGGCACAAGTACATACATCACAGAATGTCTGAACATTTCCCATTAGGGAAAAATACAACAGTTATGAGATGATATCTAGGCTTTATTCTGCAACTGAAGAATAGTAATTATTTACATAAAAATGCTTAGGTCAACATTCCAGTGTTCTAATGTGTGCACTCATACAATATATGGTTATTTAATAATTTCAGAAGTTACAGAAAAATATATCCAATGGAGCTTGGCACATCTAATAAATATTAACTAGCAAAAATATGCAGACAAGAGAAACATTATTCTGATCTTTACAGAAAATTGACATGTGCAAAACATTCTATATTAAGAAAGGAAAGGTATTTAGGATTACTTTGCCCTGTCAAATCTTTCCATTCAAATACAATGATGTGCACGATTGTGAGAAAAGGGAAATCCCTTTATTTTAAAAGTGGTTATAAATTTTAACAGTACCCCTACGGTCAGATAATAAAAAGTCATCCAGCAGTCATTATTTCTCAAGAGACAATAACATTCTGAACTTCCTGGATTATTTGTGCAGGTACCTCATCTTGAGAAGAAAAGATTTTCAGAACAAGCACTGATTTCCAGAGTAGTTCCCATTATTCTTCTTACCTAGAAAACAGTTTGGAAATGTTTAAACTGTGTACAAGGTGCTAAAACCTTGGTCCTATATTTGAGCCAAGTTCATTCTAAGTTAAGAATTCAAGAGGGCAGAAAATTGAGAAGATCTGAGGCCCGAAGAATTTTAAAACCAATTCAAAATGATTTACTTTTAAACTATTCCGTTTTTATTCTGTTAAATTTGGAAGTGTCTTTCAGTTTTTACTATCTTTCTGATGGCATCTATTCAGAAATATTTACAAACCCTGCTGTGTCATTGGCCACATTTGCACATAAAGGAGTAAAAAACCTTATATGGCAAAATAAACCCTGTTAACTTAGCATTTTATTGGGTACACGTAGCAAAATCACTTTTGCTTCCTCCTCCTGATTGGGATAATGAGAAAAAAAATAGGAACAGGAATTTATTAATAGATTTTTATGACTATAATTAAATATTTCTAACAACTAAGGATTAGATGCCATCTTTAAGGGGCTAAGGTTGAATTTATGAACATTGATTCATTTGAAGGCTTAGTTTCTGATTTGCCTGCAGTGAAAAATTGGTAAATCCTGGCTTGTTTCAACATTTGAAAGTAACAAGAGCAAATTAGCTAGAAAAGTTCTTGTTTGAGTGCTGCCATATATTATCGTAGCCTATCAAATCAGTATTTGAAACTTTAGTCTGGCATTGTGAGCCTGATCATTGTGTAATTCAAAATTTCAGATTACTGTATTTTTCGGAGTATAAGATGCACCTTTTTTCCTCAAAAAAGAGGCTGAAAATCTGGGTGTGTCTTATACATAGAATACAGGAATTTTTTGCCTCCCGAAGCCTTGCCCCTTCACCAAAATGGCTGTGCATACCCTTATGAAGGCTTTCAGAGAGCTCCTGGGAGCTGGGGAGGGCAGAAATGAGCAAATAATGGGCCGTTTTATGCCCCCCCAGCCCCCAGCAGCACTCTATAAGCCTCCATAAGGCTATGCATGCAATTTTTTGACAAAAATTGGGCCCATTTTCGTGGAAATGGAAAATGCGCCGTTTTTTGCTTGTTTTTGCCTCCCCCCAGGCTATTTATGCTTTTTATTTTTCGTGAAAAAAACAGGCTGTTTTGGGGAAGTTTGCAGAGTGCAAAAAGTTTTTTTTTTCTTTTGGAAAGCTCTTTAACTGGTTGATGAGAATTACATTGATCAAGTGCTGTGCCAGCAGAAAGAAACCCTTAGGTGCTTCAGATTGTCAGCTATTTCCTTCTCCAGCACATGGATAAATACACCTGAAAACATCTACCTACCTACCTACCTACTCTCTCTCTCTCCCTACCTACTGTATTTCTCTCTCTCTCCCCCTCTATCTACCTACCTACCTACTTTCTCTCTCCCTACCTATCTACTGTATTTCTCTCTCTCTCCCTCTACCTACCAACCTACCTACTCTCTCTCTTCCTACCTACTGTATTTCTCTCTCTATTTCTATTTCTCTCCCTCCCTACCTACTGTATTTCTCTCTCTCTTTCTCTCTCTATCCCTCTATCTACCAACCTACCTACTCTCTCTCTCTCCCTACCTATCTACTGTATTTCCCTATCTCCTTCTATTTCTGTTTCCCTCTACCTACCTACCTACCTACCTACCTACCTACCTACCTACCTACCTACCTACCTACCTACACTCTTTCTCTCCCCCTACCCACTGTATTTCTCTATCTCTCTCTATTTTCCCCTCTCTCTCTATCCCTTTATCTACCTACCTATCTACTGTATTTCTCTCTCTTTCTCTCCCTCCCTATCCCTCTATCTACCTACCTACTTTTTTTTATTTGCCTCTTCAAAACCTTGGTGCGTCTTATACTCTGGTGCATCTTATACTCTGAAAAATACGGTACCTTGTTAACAGGCACTCAGTAAAGATATAAATCCACAAAGATTTAACAATATCCGGCTTAGAATTCCAGTTGTATGTATCTATATATCTCTTTATCTCTATAGAGATATTTAGTATTGTGGAAAAGTTTGTGCACAGAATTATCTGTATCTTTCTAATTAAGAAACCTGAATACTGACAGAAATATAATATGGAAAAGTAAAGCATATTTGAACAAAATTTAATTGGCATCTGTGCAACAATTTGATTAAATATTGACAATATTACAAAATTACAATATTGACACTAAAAAAACATGACTGATATGCCTAATTAATGACGTCTTCTTTCAATTTGAAATCATGAAAGGAATTATCTATATAGGTAAGGCTCATAATATAGTATTTTAGGAACTTTTTGAATTACACATAATGTATAGGTACTGAAGATGTTTGACTTTTAAATAATATTTTAAGATGAAACATATACATTTGAATTCCAAAGAAGAAAGAGGAGTTCTCTTCAAGTCTTCTGAATGATTTGAAGATGGATCAGTGTCAATTGCTCAGGTTAAAGTTGTGGCCAATAATATTGCACAATCATAATCACAAAAAGAAAGCTGCAAAAGGGGAGGAAAGTTAGTTTTCAATTGGGACAAGAAACTGTGAAAATTCAAGAATGAAAGGGATTTTGTTTAAAAGGAAGAATTGTGATATAAACAAATATAATAAATGCTATACAACTCTACAGGCCATTCCAACATTCCCATAGCATGACAGCCAACATAGTTCCACCCATTTAGTGTGATTCTTGAAATCATAAAAAGCCTTATGCAGAGGAACACGAAATCATAAACCCAATCGCCAATATGTGAGATTCCCAATACATCCATGGGACCGCAGGCATTCAGATATCAGAAGCAGATGACAAGAAGCACATGAGGGTATTGTTGGAGTTACCAGTGCTCCACTGATAGACACTACTTGATTTGTAAATTAAAAAGTATGGCTTGATAGTGATACATGTACATGTACAAAGCAAGAGTTAATGGAAAGAAGGATGCTGGCAGGTAATTTCACTTAAGTATACTCTAATAATGCATCACCAACATTTCAAATGTTCAGAAAACATTGCAATATATTCAATATATTGAATTCAATAAATTCAAAGTCATTCCGTATTGGCTACTCTCACTGTAGATTGGCAACAATTTTATTGGCGTCCAATTCTATTTTTATTTAAATAATTCTGTAGAAATCAAAATTCACTTAAAGCACAATCCGATTTTAAACTCAGTGCTTCATTACTACATGTTAACACTTTTTAGAATGATATAATGTTTAACATATAAATAGTCAATGCCCATCTAAGAATTTTGTTAAATGGATGACTAATTCACTCTGCAATTTTATATATTAAAATAAAGAACATTTAAGTTGAATGTTCCTCTGGACTTCAGTATAATTATTAGCTTTATATAAAATTTTCTAAGATGAAAAGAATGCCCAAAATGCCAGTCTGCACGTCTTAGAAAGTTCAATTTTTTAAAAAATGACGGCAAGCAGGAAAACAAAAAGAATACTCCATACTTTCCATAACCTGAAAAACAACAGAGTTGGTAAATAAGTGGGGAAGGACAGAAACAGGAAATGAAGACTGACCTTATAAACAAAGATATGTTTAGGGCTTCTGGTTTCAGGAATAAACCGATATTTACTGGTAAAAGTCTGCCAAAAAAACAAAAATAGAAACACAATATTACTGGTAAATATTGGTTTATATGGAAAAATTGTCAGTGTATTCCCCAGTTTCTACAGACTACTGCATTTTAACTATTTTGTGTATTATTATTTTTAAAACTGAGAGAGAATGTGTGTGTGAGTCAGACAGAATATGGTATATGGGGAATTTCAACGAAGTATAGTGCCTGGGTTTCTTTTACTGTCCCAAACCAGAAGCCTCGTGCTACTAAAAAGCAAACAAACAAACTTTATTCAATAGTATAAGCACTTTCCTTTTCAAAATATTTTCACATATTTCCTGCTTATGCTGAGCAACATTTAAAATAAGCTTTTCTTTCTATGCAAAATTCAAAGATCATATTAGAATTATGAAAATACATTTTATGTGAAGGAAAAAACAGTCCATGTATTAGAGCTTATATGAAGAGTGATTTTCCCTTAATGTAGAAAGTAAGTCAATCATGATACATGGCCCACTTAGGGAGAATTTTTTATTATTAATAGCCAGCTTTTGGAGATATTCCATTTCCAATGTCATATACCTTTAATTTTTCCTTTGTAGCAAAATACTAAAGAATGATAAAAACTTACAAACCGTGAGGCTGAGTTGCTTCTTAATGATTTTTTTTGAAGAATATAAATTCAGAGATTTAATTGAGATTGGGCAAAGATATTTATCTGTTCAGAAAATGGAATCCTCATTTTTACTTTAAGCATACCTTTAATTTTCTTCTTCATTCTAGGTATATGTACTCCTGGTAGATCTGGGGACATCAGGTAATTATTATTCATTTAATTATTCTTAAGAAAAAATGTACAGTACAATGTCTTTAGCTATAATACTATGATGGGACCAATGAGGCCCCTTATTGTGTAATGATGTGAGGAAGGGGCGACAACAATGTAGTATATTGATTATTGACAAGTTGTTGCTTGGGGATTCAGCTATGGTAGAAAAAGGGTGTGACACATTTCCACAATTGTCCAGGACATGGAATAAGCCAGAGGTGGATCCAGCTTTGGTAAATAATTGGAAAAAATAGGAAGGAGACAAGATTGGAATCATTCATCCCTCTTTAAAGCCGATCTTCAAATTCAATTATGTTAAAATTATATATACTTATCTTCTATTCAATAACCTATTTGTCAAAATAATGAAAAGCAGCATATCATATTCAAAAAACAATCCATGCAACGAGGTGCAAATGAAAAAAATACAGACAAAAATGGGGCAGATCTGACCCTATAATGGATCTGTAAACTCTAAGCTTACAAATGTAAAGCTTGGAGGTTTTGCCTTAAAAGTATTTTTGCATCTCCACAAGGTAAAATAAAACATGGAAAACATTTGTAAAACAGATATTCATCAGAAAAGAAAATTAGACAATATTATTGTACCCAAATCATACTGCAGCACATATTTTAAAATCTGAATTCAAGATAATGTGTTGCTCCTATTAGCATTTCAATTGTATATGGCTATGCAATCAATACATAGCATATAATTTCTGAAAAGCACTTTGAAATATTGCAAAATATAGACTATATCCATGAATGGCACAGGAATACAATCTGCAAACTTGTACCACAAGAACTTGCACTATACTCCTGCACAGCATATATATTAATTCCTCTTGCTTTTTACTTGTCTTGGATTCTTCCATTTTCTGCATCAACTGAAAAAGGAGGTTTGGAATATACCCATTCAACCAAGAAATAAATATTTTTAATGTGTGATTTCTTCATATAATCTTCTGTTTCTTGAAGATCATGAAGTACAAAGTGAATGTGAAAATGAGAAACACTGGATCAGAACAGAAACATATTAAAAGTTTAAACAATTTATACAGTTACTTAGGGGGAAAGGAAAGGGATCACAACAGGAACCATATGGTAAAATTTTCAAAATCTCTATGCAATTTCTTTTCAGTTTTCATTTGCCAACATGATAGCTTTGCTAAATGCAATTAGTAAATGGCAACCCATGACTTTTCTTAAGAATGTGACATCCTTCATTCATTTTTGCAGTATTATTCAGATGATGCTTTTCCCATCACCATGCAATCATTTTTTTAATATTTAATAGAGTTTGCCAGTTCACCTTTTCTGGAGATTACAGTTAAAAGACCTCATCAGTTCTATTTGTCATGGACACTACATATACACACATACACAGAGTGGAGAGAGGAAGGGAGAGGGGGGGGGAGAAAGAGAGAGGAAGAGGGAGAATAAATTAATTGTTTACCTTTCTGTCTAAGAATGCAGGGAAAAAGACAATGGGTACAAAATAAGGGACATGTAGCTCAAAACAAGCTGGAGAAGCCGCCTGTGTAAATTTAGTTATTTAGTTAATTAGTTATCCAATGCACCTTCCTATAACAGTATGGGTTGCTTGTACAACTGTGATACAAGGATATTTTATACAATACAATACACCAATTAAGAGGGAGATGGATGAAAAAAAATCCAAAATGTGTTACAAGAAATTAAATTGAAGGCGAGAACTCACCAGAAGATTCCAACATACTTAATTAACTAAAAATATTGGAACAACAAATTTCTTCGTTGACTGTTTTCAGATATTGAAAATAAACTTAAAAGTATGAAGCAGTACTTTTTTGAACATGCAAATAAATTAGGGAGATGGTTTGGTATACAAAGTAAGAAACAGACAGAAAAAAAGATGATAACCAAGCTTTAAGAGGGGAACAAGACTTAAATGGATAACCAAAAATTCAAATACTTTTTTTGAATTATTATACTAATCTATATAAAGAACGATATAGCTCTTTAGATACAATGGAGGATACTCTAAACTAATACAACTGAAATACAACTAAAAATCTTCCTAAACTACAGGAAAACTACAAGCAAATTTTGAAAAGTTCAATAACAACTTTCAAAATAACAGAAGCAATTAAAAGAGCTAAAAAAGACAAAGTTTCAGGACCAGAAGGCCTATAGAGCAGATTCTATAAAAATTTTGAAGATCAATTATTTCTTCCAATGAAGGACTTAATGAATTCTATTTTAAAAGGGAACCCTATATCAGACTTTGGAAGGATGCCTACATTTCTTTAATACCCAAAGAAGGATTAGATTTAACTTCTGTGAACAACTATAGGCCAATCTCTCTCCTTAATAATGACTATGAATTTTTTACATCTAGGATTATATACATAAAGATCAGTGTGACTTCTTACCTAAAACACAACTAAAGGATAATGTAAGAGTAATTTTGAATATAATTGAATAAATACACCAATGTAGTGACAAAAAGGTTGCATTAATATTTTGGAATACAGAAAAAAGCTTTTGACAATTTAAACTGGGCCTTTATGTTTAAAATAGTGGAAAAGATGGATTTTGGATTGGGCTTTTTACAGGATCTTAAGTCCATCTATACACCAGAGGTGGGTTACTCCCGTTTTGGCCTGGTTTGGCCGAACCGGTAGTGGTATTTAGGCCTAAGTCGCAGAACTGGCAGTGACCCATGCTGGCCATGCCCCCAAACCGGTTCCCTGATCATTGCTGCTGTTGTGGGCATGATGTTGAGTAGTATGCACACATGCTCAGTTCACTGTAAATTGTTCTGTGCATGCGCGAAGCGAACCGGTAGTAAAACCGGGAGCAACCCACCTCTGTTGTACACTCCAGAAAGCTAGAAGTGTGATGAATGGAGACTTTATAAAACCAGTTGAAATCCAGAAAGGAACAAGATGAAGTGTCCTTCATCCCCTTTATTATTTTTTCTAGTATTGGAACTATTAAATAAAGATATTAGACAGGATAACAAAGGACTACAAATTAACACACATAATTACCAATTATGTACATTTGCCAACGATTTGGTATTGATTGTGCAAGACCCATTAGAAAACATTGAATGTGTTATGAGAAAGATTAAAATGTTTGGAGAAATGGCAGGTTTAAGAATAAATAAATCAAAGATGACAATACTAAGAACATAAATGTGGAAGATCAGAAGAGATGGGAATTTAAAACTGGTTTTTAAGTTGTGAAAAAGGTACAATACTTGGGGCTGACTCTTATTGAGGAAAATTCTAAGCTTTACAAAAATAATTATGGTAAAATATGGAAGGAGAAATAATTGAATTTAAATAGGTGGCAAAAATTAGATTTGTCATTAATGAGCAGAATGTCAGTAATTAAAATGAATATACTATCTAAAATGTAACTTCTATTTCAGACTATTCTGATATTGATTACAGATTCCACCATCATACAGTGACAGAAAGATATATCTACATTTATTTGGAAAAATAAAATAACAATAATTAAATCTAAGCTGCTACAACAGTGGTCGGTTCCTACCGGTTCAGCACAGTTCAGCCGAACCGGTAGTGGTTTGGCAGCCTGGGTCACTGGAACCAGCAGTGACCCAGGCCTGCCACACCCCCAAACTGGTTCTCTGGGTGGCACCATAGGCACCATCAACTTGTTTTTTACTTCTGCTCATGTGCAAAGCCATTTTTATTGCATTGTGCATAAGCACACAGCCCTCATTAAGCACGTATGCACGTGAGAAGCGCCCACAGCAGGCCCCGAGCAAACTGGCAGTAGTGACTGCTGGAACCCATCCCTGTGCTACAAGATTCCAAAACAGAGGAGGTCTGGATTTGCTGGATTTTAGATTATATTGTGATGCTTGTTGTCTGGTATGGTTAAAAGATTGGATAATTTTAAAAAAAATCAAGGCTGTTAGATCTCAAAGCATTTGATTTGACATCTGGATGGCATGCCTATCTGTGATATGACAAAATAAAAGTTAACCCTGGCTTTACAATTCATTTTCTTAGGCAATCGATTGCACGTGTATGGTGGAAGCATAAAAGAAGATTAGCTGATAAAGTGTCACTTTGGCTATCATCTCACTATATAGAACAGAGATGATTTCAGAATGTAAATGGATGGCATATCGAGACTAATCGATATTTGAAAAAGAGGGATTTAAGAGAAAAAACAAGAGAGCAACTAGTAAATGAAGGATTTGTTTCTGATTGGTTTAATTATTATAGAATTTTTGAAAGATTTAAATTTGATAAACTTGATAAAAACAAGTTTTGTTTTCACAGGAACTAAATCTGAATTGGACATTAATTTATGTTCTAGAGATGACCACTTGATTCCTAAAGTATATAAAATGCTACTCAGGATGAATCTGGAAGCTGAATGTATTCAAGAGTGTATGGTAAAAGAGTATATGGTAAAATGTGCAAGCAAAAATTGGGTATAATGCTAGATAAATGGATGAATGTATGGACAAAATTATAGTTTGAAAGAAAACTTTTATAAAATAATGTATTGTTGGTACTTGACCCCAGATAGACTAGCCAAAATGTATAAAGGGATTTCTAATAAATGTTAGAAAGGTTATCAAAATCCAGGTTCATTTCATCATACGTGGTGATCTTGCAAATATATGCAGATCAGATCACCACAGCTTGTTCAAAAAAAAAACCATGTCTAAAAATTCTTACTTAATGCAGTGAAAATTCAATAAATTACAATACAATGTCATAGATAAAATAGTATCTGCAAATTAATAAACATTTATAAACTTTTGTTCTTATCTACTTCCCAAGAATAGTACCGTAACTCTTTTGTGTACCCTTTTATACCAAACTGTGATTTTTATATACTTAGAAATATATTTGATGGTTACACTGTAGGTAAGTAGTCTCTCAAAACAACAATCCGTCCCATTATAATATCAGGGAGCGCTGGTTAAGAATACAAACTATTATATATCATTTTCCTATAAAAACATGCAGGCAAAAATCTAAGACAAAGATATTAATGCTATATAGATATATCATAGTTGTTGAGAAGTCATAGGGAACTACCATTGGCACCTACGGTAAGGAGGTTAAAAAGTGAAGATGATATTATGAAAGTACTATATAAAAGAGCTGGGGCTTTGATCATGTTGCCATGACTTTTTGATATCTCACAATGGATAGTACTGAGATGTGTCCTGTCTTTCTTTACTATAGCAGATAAATCAATAGGAATGAAGGAATGACAAACAATATAAAATAGCAACCACATTAAAGTACAGTGCACCAGTCCTTGATCGCTAAAAACATGGCAGACTTGACAAAACAAAAACAATGGCCTCAATACAGGGTGAGAGAAAAAAGTGTCAAATTAGAAAATTATGCAAATTCAAGTTAGACGTTTTGAAAGAAATGTGAGATATTTGTGAGATAGACCTTTAAGTGGTAAGAAACAACCTTTGTTATTCTGCATAATATGGTTATACAATCCTACACCTTGTTATTGAATGTGCCAATTTTAGGGATAAATGGATGTGTTGCGTTTTTATTGTAAAAACAAGAGAGAGAAGATTATAAAAAATTGCATGCCACATACCAAAATAATATTGATTGTTCTGGGAACCACAAAAATTAAATGATATTTTATAAAAGTTTCAATCACATCATTCCTAATATTCAGATACCTGTGAGGCTTATCATTTTTCTTCATTCATTACTACTAAATATTGCATATATAATCTGATTTTATATAATTGTTGTTTTGAGTCTACCAAATAAAACCACTGAGCCAGAATTTCCTTTCCTAAGCAACAAATTAACAAAGCACCAATTTCTCCAGAAAATAAAGAACACTTTGAAGCAAAATATTCTACTTTTGACAGCCAATACGGTACCTTTAACTTAAAAAGTTAATTTCATAGAAACAAGCTTTATTTAATGAAATTTTATAGACATTTACAAAGTTCTTTTTGATGGGCAGTAGACAATTTGGTTTATATTGGACAAAAATTCTATAACTGTCAGTTAAAATGGCCAGTGATCAAAAGATAACTGGAGAACATTAAACCCATTAATCCTTCTATTAAGCATGGGATTAGAAAAAAAACCATGACTTTAAAATATAAGCAGTATAATTTTTAGTGGCGCATGGAACTAAAATAATCTCAGAGGATTCACTTGTTTCAGAATGGGAATAACATGCATTCATTTTCCAAACATTCAATAAGACCTTAAAATCATTTTTAATACAGCATGCAGCTTCTATTCAATCTAAGGGCAGATTTCATATATGAGTTATGGTCAATGGTAAAACCACTAGAGATGTCAAATGATCACTCTAGTAAACTACTAGAGTAGTCAAATGACTGTATAAAATGACTAATCAAATGGAAACTAGCAGTTAGATAGAAATCTTCTGCAAAAATCAGGGTTGTGATCAGGGGTGGTCTTCAAAAATTTCAGCAACGGGTTCTCTGGCAAGTTGCTGGGTGGGCATGGCCATGGTGGGCGAGGCCTAGTCAGTCTCCTGCACCATGGCGCCGGTGGGGGGGGATATTTTTACCTTCCCCAGGCTCCGGAGGCTTTCCTCAAGCCTCTCGGAGGGCGAAAACTTCCTCCCCCAGGCTCTGGTGGCCCTCCGGAAGCCAGAAACAGGCCCTCTGGAGACCAGAAACATGCCTGTTTCCAGCCTTTCGGAACTTTCAGGAGGTCCGTTTTTCCCCTCCCCAAGCCTCCACACGGGCCCTGCACTTACCTCACATTCAAAATGGGCTGTGTGGAGACTCCTAGGAGGGGAGGAATGGGCGGGGTCAGCAAGGGGTGGGATTTGAAGGTTTTTCCAAAGCAGCCATAATGTTAGCTATGGGTTCTCCTGAACCTGAGCGAACCTGTAGCAGCTCACCCCGGTTAAGATGCCAGAAAAAGGAAAATATAGCTATACTCAGAACTCAATCCCATTACCTCATTTTTATAAGGCCATGTAAAAAATAAAATATACTCAGTAAATTCATGGTTTTTATCAGAACAAAGTAGAATTTTAAGATAGAATTCCAGAAATGTGCCCTGATTTTTTTTACCGCACAAGGTAAAATATATGCCTTATATAACGAAAGTTCTAGAAGGGTACTTTTTCTAAGTTTTAAAAGCTTAGAATTTAATTTTTTAAAATCCCTTGAGGGGCTTCATGCTATCACCTGCATTGCCAATATTCTTTCTTCCTTGGGAAAAAATAGGTGTCAATTTTGTTTTGCCTTTTCACTATTTACTGTAGATAATTAGAGATAACATGATTTTAATTCTTCCTCCAAGACTATGTACAATTAGGCGAGTTTCATTCAATTTCTCAAAATATATGCAGAGGATTAAGCTTATTTATAATTTAAAATACATGAACAGATATGACAGGAAAATTCCCAGTCTTTACAGATTTTGAAATACTGTATTTTTCGGAGTATAATATGCACCTTCCCCCCCCCCAAAAGAGGGTGAAAATTTAGGTGTATCTTATACATTGAATGTAGCCCCACCCACCCCCACCAAAGGCCAAAAACACAAGGCATGGAGGCAGCGATGGTCGGTGGCAATCCCTGCAACCTGGAACAGCTGATTGGGGGTATTCTGGCAGTCTGAGCCACCTGCCAATCAGCTGTGCTGAATCAGGCTGCAATAAGTGTTGAAGCTGACCTGGCTGGTCAGAGTTTGCAGCAGCAATCACATTCAGAAAACACAGTAACTGATTCAGCAGGATTCAAAATAATAATAATATACAATACGTTACCAAAAGCAGGTTTTCCAAGGTAGCAGCAAACACAAGCAAAACACAAGTAGTTTCACTTTCAGTTCTCGGCTAAGCCAGGCTCTTTCCTGTCTCCTCCTTGCTCACACAGCAAATTTCAGAGTCCAAATAATCCTCATTGGCTGACTTAATTGCTATGCTTATTCATTGGCTGATCTTGTTACCATGTGTCACCTGAATACCATGGATGCTGGTAGGCAGAGACAGATTTTTTTTCTTTTTTTCTTCCCCAAAAACTAAGGTGCGTCTTATACTCCGTAACATCTTATACTCCAAAAATACGATACCTCTCTAGCTTTTATTTGAAAAACTTCTCTACCTTTTTTTAAAATAGGAAAAGTTGTTTTAGAGGCAAAAAATATGCTGTTGCAGCACTTTTAAAAAAATCTTGTAATATGGAAATACGTGGATCCAAGTACATGATTCATGCATGCTATGTTACAGTGTGATTTATTTGATTTCTGCTTATTGTATTGGACTTCCATCCTTATGCTATCCTCAATGCATCATGATTAAAAACAATCTGCACTTTTAACGTTGTGTGGACTCAGATTTTCATGACCATTAAGAGCACAAGTCTTTCACTGCTCAAACAGGAGCTTTCTATGCTACATAATATGCTTCTTTTCAAACTAAATTAAGTTTCATAAATAAACTCAATTTGGCATTTAATTCAGAGGCTAGCACTGAAAGGAAGGAAAAGGTAGTGATCTAATTGAACGTCTCTTTTTTTTTAATTTCGAGAAGATTTTTTTGAGATGTAAGAGTGCATGAACTTAAAAAAAAAGATTATGCTAGCATTTAAGTGCATGAGTGCCAGAATTTCCATGTTCATTTTTCTTAAACAATTCAGACTATGATCTAATTCTTATATCATGCTAAGCAATTATATATCTGATAACAATATATTGAAGATGCACATTTGTAAAACAGAGACATGAGAACAAGGTGGAAGATCTGGTAAGATTAGCAGTCTCTAACCAGAAACAACTCAAACACTATTATTTCAATTAAGAATGCCCATAATAAAATATTGTGCAAAAATATACTGTTCAATGACTTAATAAATCAAACATTTTTTACTGTTAAATATACAATACTAAGTAACAGAGGAAGAAATATTTAGTAAATATAGTCCTTCCTAAGATCACAAACAATTAGCTATATTTATCTACCCCAAAAATTGTAAAATTTCTATGCTTTAATAGATGAATAATGAAATATAATAGAATATATGAAGCTCAGGGTAGAATTATGGAGTTTTTGGTGCTTTCTGAGGTTGTTTGCTTGCTTGCAGATGTGTGATGACCCAACTAGGTAACATGATGTCTGCAAGCAAACAACCAACTTCAGAGAGCACCAAGAACTTCACAAAACATTGCAGTATTATGCATATTAACCTAGAATATGCTGAGCAGCCTTTTTATTACTTGGGATCATACTTACCATACTTGGAAAGCGGGGCCAAGAACGGCAGAGGACAGAACAAAGCAACTATTAAACTTGTGGACAGGGCCAAATATTTTGGCATTTCTTGATTCGCCTTTCATGGGTATTAATTTTCTTTGAAGCCTATATTAACCTTCACTTTACTTTTCTTTTTGAAATTTCCATCTCCCAGTATTAAGAAATTATGCTTCTGATTAGTTTAGAGTTGCCCACTCGATTAAGGAAAAGCCTGATTCTTATTGCCAGGAAAGCATGAGGGAACTGTAGCTAGAAGATTCATCTTTATAGAAAGCTTATGTTATACAGGTAGCCCTCGGCTTATGATCACAACTGAGCCCAAAATTTATATTGCTAAGCAAGACATTTTTTAAGTGAGTTTTACCCCGTTTTACGATCTTTCTTGACACAGTTGTTAAGTGATCACTGCAGTTAAGTTAGTAAGAGTTATTAAATGAATCTGAGTTTTCAATTGACTTTGCTTGTCAGAAGGTCAAAAACAGTGAACACATGACCTTGGGACACTGCAACCATCATGAGTCAGTTGCCAACTGTCTGAACTCTGATCATGGGGATGCTGCAACAGTTGTATGAAAAATGGTCATGTCATTTTTTTCAGCGATGTTGTAACTTTGGTCACTAAATGAACTCTTGTAAGTCAACATGTAAGTATACATGTTATCAATATATGTGCAGCTTTCTTAAACTTAATGGTCTCCAGATGTGTTGCATCTACAATTTCTGGGAATTCTTGATTTTATAAATCTATACATCTAACGTATATTTGTGCCTAGAGGGTATCAAATTGGAGAAGGTTATTATACAGAGTATAAGCACTGGTACTAGAAAGTACAATGCCCAGAAGGAAGATGGGCAGGAGAAGTAGGATTCTATTGTAAATTTATAAAACAGAAAAATACGTCAGAAATCAAACATACCTGAGATTTTATTTTAAACATGAAATGTGAATGTCCCAAGGGCAAGTAGATTTTCTTGATTTTTTTTTCTTGGTGTTTCACTTCTCATCCAAGAAGATTCTTCAGTTCTAACTGACTAGTGGGGAATGGAAGGATTTGTACTCTGAAGTCATCTGGTTGTTAACATTCTGAGGGTCTGTTGTTAGTTCTCTGAAAGTTGGTAAAGCAACTTGGGGGTTTATCTGCATCAGTATTTTCAATGAACAACCCCCCCCCCAAAAAAAAAGTCCAGTTGCTTTTTGAAAAAGCACCTTTGGAACAACCATGACCTGGATGATTTAGAATCTCCATAGACATTTAAAATGTCAATACAATTATTCTAATTCACTGTAACTAACTTTTTGACAATTAACAGTGCATTATGGGATCATCAGTTATTCTTATATAATATTACTACTACTCCATTTTTAGTTTACTGATAGGTAGCTGACCAAGACACCAAATCAATTTAATTTTGATTTCTGAGACATAATATGGCACTAAAACATAACCATCACTCATTCCAAACATATAGGAACTGTTGGTTAAATGAAATCCTGAACGAGATGAAAAAAGGGATGAGGCAGAGACACATGTTGTAATTTCAAAATTCTTAAAGCCATATTTAGATGACCGAAACACATTCCTATTAGTGAAAGTAAACTGGACATATAAAAATATCTAATTTATGAAGTTAATCTTTATCCTTAATCTTGCTAACATAACTATCCGACTCAAGCATTCTAATCATCCTTTGCAGGAAGATTATTTTTTTCCCAAAAGTGTTATTTACAATTCCAAGTTGATTTGTTACTATTGGTCAGCATGAAGTCATACACCGGTAACTTGTATGTACTTATTAGTGCAAAAATCCCATCTAATTAGGTAACTACAATATATACAATAATTTGCAGAGCTTTGGCTATTAAAAGCAGTGTTACAATGTTTTAAAAGTAAAAAATGTTGTTCTTTTGAAATGTTATTTCTGGCCTACTATAGGCACACTTAAATTTCCTTCTTCTGCTTCTTCAATAGACAGATCTACAACATTTTACAAAATACTGATTGGGTGTTTCTGTTTCATACCAGTAGTACTTCTCAAAGAAAGCTACATAGAATCAGATGCAGTCCCTGAAATGATACTTTAAAAAGTGACACTGTCAAGTATTTTTATGTTTACATTTTTATAAGTTTTCCATTATCTGCATGCAAAAGTTGCTTACACCTTTTATTCTTGATAGATTAATAAATGTTGCATTCCCCATTTTTGCCCTTCTCTGCTAATTTTTTCTAGCACTCAGATAATTTCTGCTCTACAGTAAATATTTTTTCTTAATTACTTTAGCTCCCCCTCTGGCTGAAAATGGCATTTTACAGCATACAATAATAAAGAGGCATGAATCAACAGTGGCTAATTTTAACTCATTTATTTAATTTCTCAGACAGAGCAACTTAAAAAAAACAAGTGGAATTAAAATGAACACAATTGCCATGCTGTGATAGTCTGAAAGGGAGATCATATTTTAAAAGTTACTTGACAGTGCCCCTTTCATTTAAAAATAAAACAAAAACAGACTTATGTTTATATTGCAGTGGATTTCAAGTTTTCTTGCATTTCATATAAAATATCATAACTGTGGATCTTTCCTACAAGACACTGAAAACATATTCAGGAAAAATAAGGCATGTTTTCCAAAAGCTGGATGCTTGGCACATTTGAACATACTTTTAAAAAAAATACCAAATATGATCAAATATACCATTACTTTTATTCATCTGGCCTTTAAACAAGATTTTCTCACTATTGCTTATTTTAATTGTGAGTTATTGTACCTTTATCAAGTACTGAGCACCTCAACTGGAAAAACATGAATTCAAATCAAGCTAATTTATGGTTCAAATAACAGCATATTGAACAGGTCCTAAAGTATCTAGTGTGCCTACGGAGGTGAGGGGGGAGATTCTTCAACTTGGGACACCAAATTCTGCTGGAATTGGACTAATAATAAAAGGAGAATTATAAAATTCACATGTCATCTTGTTCCATCATATAAGGCAGGGCTCTCCAACCTTGGCAGCTTTACGACTTGTGGACTCCCAGAATTCCTCAGCCAGTGCATGTGCTGGCTGAGGAATTTTGGGAGTTGAAGTCCACAAGTCGTAAAGGTGTGCGGGTGTGTGTGTATTTGTTGACTAAAATAGCTTCAACATTGCTTGGGATCAGACAACAGATTTAGAAGGTCAAAGGTAGGTAAGGACTAACTGCCTACACTATGTACCTTCATTCTAGTTTTGCCTTTGATAAACATACATTTATGTTATACAAATCAGGTCACAGGCAACAATGGGACAAGTATAATGTACGATCACACCCTGAGAAGCAAAGTACTCACTTAAATTCTCTTTACAGGTCTACAGTCTATGTCCACTCTAAAACCAAGTTGAGTATTTTGCTGTTACACAAGTTTGATTTAATTCAAATGGAACAAGACTGTCCCTCTCCCCATACAAAATAAGTTATTGCTAAAAACAACGCTTCTGCCAATCTCTAGAATTAAAACTTTAGACACTGTAGGGAATAGTGGAACTTACAAACAAAATAGCAAAAATTAAAACATTTAAGCTTTTCAACTACCTACAGCATGGAAAATGCAGTCCTTTCTACATCAAAGTTCAAATACAGTATGAAACCGCCTACAAATGCTCCAATTAAAACAAAGCAAATCTGACACTCAATGTTTTACATGCGGCCAAAAACATTGTGCACCATGGAAGTTTACTTTTTCCTTATGGAAAAGTGCATCTTAGAAAACAATTGTAATAAATTCCAGTGATTCTAAAAAAAACTCCTAACCACTATAATATTATTGCACATTTGGTGCTATATAGACACCATTAGCAAATATATTTAACTAAAAATAAAGGATACAACTGAAACAGACTTGCCTTAATAACTTATAATACATCTGTAAAGAAGGGGATTATTTTTAACCAAAAATACATTTCTTTTGAACGATCATTGTCGTACCTAGACCCAATCTCTTACAATCAATGAGAACCAAAACACAGTTCTGTTCCTACAGGTAGAATCTCCTACATACAGTAGTTAAATCCACACTGATAAATTTGTCAAAGTAGCTTAGAAAATGAATACACTCAGAAACTCAAGAATCAATAAGATTCTTGTTTTGTCCATTCTTCCTACAGAATTCCAACTATTTTTTTCTATGTTTTAAGGCATCATTTATTGTTTTTCACTTGCAATGATGATAGTCATGCAGCAGTTTAATGATAAAAATATATTAATATTTTACTATACAGCAGCAAGTAAGTTAGTCAATTAAAAGCACAAACATTTTAAATAAAAATCTGTAAAAGTATATTACTACAAATAATTGCAAGTTGGAGAACACTTCCAGAAAGGTTAGTATTCTCACAGACTGTTTTTATACTTTACAGCTTTAATATATATCACACAAAGTACATAATTATAACTGAAGGTTTGCACACTTGGGGAGGAGTCAATACTACATGAATAAAGTATGTAGCCAGTAACAACTAGCACCACAGCTACATGAAAATTTCTTTACAACACACCAACTTGGCTTTTACTTTTAAAGGAAATTCAAATCCATGGCTCAGTAGAATTATACCATAATCATGTTGAACTGATGTCTACCACAGGCCTACACAGGTTAGTTAGCACTAGCATAAGCTGAAGTTTTGACTGAGACTCTGAACAAATTAAAAGAATAGTGCTAGTGGCCACACAAAAATCCTTACCACCTGTTGTTGAAAAAAAAAGGCATACTGAAAATCGCTGCTTGTTAAAGTACTTTAAGTACACTTCATAAAAATATATATATTATGAACAATACAATTACATCTCATATACACAACAATGACAAGATACCTACTTAGTTGTAAACCAAACAGGTGCAGAAAAATATGGGAGATCATTTCTCTCTCTCTTTTTACTATTTGAATAACTTTGGTTCAAACCATAAAAATCACAAGTTAGCAAATTTCATTTAAATGCCTTTTTAATATTTTTCTTTATGTTCACAGAAGTTTCACTGACCATTTTATATGCTTAAGGTCCAGATGCAATGCATATTGTATAAAAGAGAGCACTTATTGTTTACCTTGCATGAATTAAACCTACGTACCTTTAAACTCTACAGACTTCTGCATAACATTTAGACAAAGCTCAGACACACAGCATGCCTAGCCCTCGTATATATATACACATCTCTAATCACAGGTATATAGGGTGTCAAATATACTATAATAACCTCCATGAAAGGTTTTGAAATTTGGTAACAAAATGAGAAGAAAAACTAAAAATATTATTTTACGTGTTCTAAAATATCTCTTTTTTGTGCTAAAGTCAAATGTTAGCTCAACATGAAAAGGACATTTTCTCTTTTTTAATATAATTCAGCAATATTTTAATCTTGACCATTTTTGCAAACACTTTTTTTTTAATAATAGCTTAAACGTGTACAAAAGTTCTTGGTTAATTAGGGAAATAAACACTCAGTTCTTTATATTTTTTTTAATCAAGTAGGAAACACAGTTCATCTTATATAATGTTATTACTTTTTTTGTAATTTTTTTTTGTTTGTTTGTTTTTAGCAGCTGCTTACTGTTTTATACGATGAGCAAGAGTGGAAGGAACAATCCAGCGATGGGGTGAGAGAAAGAAGTTGCTTGCTCGGCTGTCAGTTTTGGTGGTGGATAGGTAGATGGTGCTCCCCTTGGAGTTATAACAGGTATATTTAACGGTATGCATTATTTTCGGCTTGTGGATGTTGGTTTTCTCTCTCTTTCTCTCCCTTACAGTATAATGTCTTTCTCTGTGTGTTGTTGTCATTATTACCAGTGTCTCTGTGTCGCAGGGCAGGGAGGAGGCAGCCAAACAGGGAGGAGGGATGTGGAGAGGAGGGAGGAAAGATAGATGGAGATCAATCCTCCTCTGGCTCCTCCGCCTGCAGCAAGGCTCCGGGCGGGCCAGTGGGGATAGCGGTGCTGCTGCTGCTGATTTCGGTCTCTGGTTGCTGCTCTGTTCCGCCGGAGGAGGAGGAGGATGCGGCGGCGGCGGCCCGCTTGTCTCTCTGCTTCTCCTGAATCTTCTTCATCTCGTCCGAGTACTTGCAGAAAGTGTGTCCGAATTTGGCCCACACCTTGTAAGGGACGGTGATGGAGTTGCGGTAGGTGGGCTTCACCTCGCTCACCCGCATGAAAACGCCGTACTTGTTGGAGCCCACGTCGAAAAAGAACCGCTTGTTATCCACCGTCAAGGAGGTGCCCTCGGGCAGCTCGGCCGGCTCCTCCTCCACGCCGTAGTCGTCGATGAGCTTGGCCAAGGCGTCGCGGAACTCGATCAACCCTTGCGCTGGCAAGGCGATGGTCTGGCCCTGTGTGGAGCCGAGGCCTGGGCCGCGGTTGACTGTCTGGCGGATGCGCAGGAACCGCCCGCGCTGGTTTTCCTTCAAATCCATGTAATACTTGCGGTTCTCGCGCACCAGGAATTCGCTTTTCAGGGCCCGCCGGGGCTCGTCCGCGGCCTGCGCCAGCTCCGGCGGTTGGCTGGGCCCCAGCTGCGCGTAGTGCTCGATGAAATCGCCCAGATAATCGCGGAACTCCACCGCCACTGACATTGAGAGCGTCAGCCGGCTCTTGCTGCCTCCCGCACCCACCTCCGCGATCTTCAGGAAGCGGCCCTTGGCGTTCTGCTTGACGTCCAAGTAGAAGCGCTTGTTCTGGATGTCCACCCGCTTGGAGGCCAGCTCCTGCGTCTCGTGCTGGAGGCCCACCCCGCCGCCGCCACTACTGCCGGGCCCGCCGCCGCCAGGGCCCGAGCCCGGCGCCCCGCCGCCGCTGCCGCCCTGCTCGCTGCCGCTGTCTCTATCCGCCATGATGCCTTCGGGCTACCCGACGCCCGCCTGCCTGCCTGCCTGCGCCCCCCGGCCGCCGCCGCCGCCTCCTCCTCCTCCGCCGCCGCCCGTCGCCGCTACTGCTCCTGCCGCCGCCGCCGCTCCAACCCCCTCCGCAGCCACCAGCAGCAGCCGGCCGCTCTCGCGAGATCTGTGGAGGAGACAGAAAGAGAGAGAGCGGCTAACATGGCAGAGGGGGAAGCGCGCGACTGGGCAGAGGAACGGGGAGAGGAGGAGAGCGCGAGAGCGCGAGGACCAGGAGAGGTGCCCGGGGATCGGGAACGGCAGCGCCTCGCCGGGTTAGACTGGGCGAGGGCAGGGAGGCGCTCGCTTCTTGGCACTCAGGCCCCACCCACCCGTCCTCCGCCCGGCTATCGCGCCTTCTTCTCTTCGGGCTCCGCTGCCGCTGCCACCGCCGCCGCCCGTTAGCAGTCGGCCAGGCCCCGCACCCGCCTTCGCGCTGCGCCAGGCCAGCCTCGCCAGGGACACAGACTCCGCCCGGCCCCAGCTCGCGCGCGCTTCCATCCCCCCTCCCTCCTCACGCGCACCCCGGGCTGAGGCCGCCGCCGCCTCTCCCTCGGGGGAGATGGATCCGATGGGGGCGATCAAACGCGAATACGCGGCCGCATCGTCAGAGTAACTCTCTTTCCTCTCCCCTCTTTCAGAAGCCGCCGTATGTCTCAGGTCTGTCTGCGGACATAAACCGGACGGAGAAGGAAGCTCCCACTGCGCCCTCCTCATCCCGTTTCTTGGCCCATTAAGCAGACCCTTCCGTCGCCCGCCGTCCCCAAAGAGGAATTGCCGTCCGTCTGCGGGAGACGAAGTGTTCGAGCTAAGAGAGAGCCGGCAGGAGTCCGCACCCCTCAAGAGGCAACCTGCGATACTACTACCGCTTCCTCGACGCCAACTTAATCCTTTGAAAGCATAAATCAATGCCACCCTCCTCCGACCTGTCGGGGTCATTCCTAGGATATGATAGCACGTTCGTTTTGAAATTCGCACCATTTCCCGCCTGTCTAAAGCTCCCTAATTGAAAACTCTGCATGACTTCAAGGGCTTTTACTTGCCCGCTCCTAAGATGCTTTCCAGGGCTTCATAACAGAGCAACATTTACTTTCAGGATTACATTGTTATACAAAGAATTTAGAAAACATCCCCCTCCTAAGTGTTTTGATAGACCCGTCAAATTCTAAAAACCTTCCCAGGTACCTTATTTTGCAAAATGCGGAAAGAGGCTGTACTTACCTTGAGATTTATACAATGTTTCTGCCAAACTATGCCCATTCCTCTTTATGAGGAAGGTCATTTTGTGTGCAAATCAAGCTATCCTCCCAGCAGAGGGTCCAAAACAGAATAGCTTTTCCGGATTAAATCAAAGATCCATTCTCTCCTGCTACTGTTTCCCAAAGTGGTCTGCAGTGCTCTCCTTGTCAAATTCGAACAGTAAAGGGCGTAGAATTAGATGACAGTTGAGTCCAGCCTAATTTTTTCTTAAGATGTTTACTGCGGTGGAAACAACCAATCTTAAGTCTTGCTGCTCATAATGTTACAATTTCTAAATTAAATTTTCTTCTCTTCAAGCTAAATCCTGAAACTTATTTAGCTTTTTTTAAATAGGGAATTTTACCCAAGTTCAGGGCTAAAGTAAACACAGCCTCTTTATAAAACAAGGTGAAGGAATAAAGAAACATTAAAGACCTGAAACCAGAATGTCTGCCCTAAAAATGGAATGTATTATATGCATCAAAGCATCTTTATCAGGGGAAATTGCAATTCCTATTAACTTGAGGCAGAAAGATGCCACAATCTCTGCTACTTTGCATTTTACAATAGAATATATTGAGAATGTATGCCGCATAATAGTTCTGTGCTCATATCCACAGTTCTGAATGCATTTCAAAAGACAAGTTTCTTTTCCTCTGACTAGACACCTGACCAATTCATTGAAACAAAAGCAGTGTCATTGGAACCACACGGCAGCTTTCCAGGCCTTGCTTTCCTTCTTCCAGGTTCTTTCTCTGCTATGAGAAAATTTGAGAGGCAACCTCAGCCAAGTCAATCTTTGGTTTACTATCTACAAACTGCATGTTCTAAACCGTCCATGTGGAGAGCACCCATTTCCATCAAGGACAACTCTTAAATATTTGGAACCTGCACTACTTGAAAACAAAGCAAACGAATGGCCGAGGGTTTTAAGTAACAGTAACCAACGGGCTACTTTTTAGGGCATTCGGCGGTTGGAAGGCCGCATCTGCTAGGTCCAAAGCTAGAGGCAAGCGCTAACTCTTTAGTGCCTCAATAGTTCGGACTCAGGCTGTCCTTGGAGCTCCGACGATGCACAATGTTTTCCCTCCCTGCCGTTCGCTCCCGAGTTCAGAATGATTTCTGGAGCTTTCGCTACAAACTGACATCCAGGAACCCAGTGAAAGTCGCGGGCAGCGGTCTATTCGCCCGTTCCCTCTTGGCGCTGGGCGGCGTAACCGGGACCCCGCCTGAGCGGAAGGGCTTTTGTCCTTATCCGAGAGAATTATGCTGAGGGTGGAGACCTGTCTTACCAGCAAGCCGGGGAGAAGTTGAGATCCACCCCGGAGTCCGCTTAGAACTTTAAGATTGGCCACCGCTTCCTCCTATATTGCTACACATTCCCCGGAAAAAACCCGGAACGTCATCTTAGTACCTCCAGCCACGTCAGCTAAGAGTTGGGAAGGTTTGACTGGCTCTCTTTATCACCGAAACTTTTTCTGCTAAAATATGCTGGATACCTAGCGCTTCTTTTATTTTTTAGATATCAGGATATATTCTCCAATTATAATAATCGGTTAACTAGCGAACCAAGTTGCACTGCCATTTTCTGTAAGGCAATGTGGAAAAGCATTTAAAAACAGGTCCGGTTAAGATTAGATATATTAGGATTCTAGATTGTAACCACTCAGATTACCTGTATAAGCACCAAATTTCTCCCCTTTGATAACCAAGGAGTCAACATACTATAAAATCCCACTGGGCTGGGGGAGAATCATTGCTGAACTAAGAAGACAGACATGCAGCTCATTTTTAAAATCTACAGTATTAAAGTTCCCAATAATTATACAATAAAAAAGTAAGAAAGATTCTGCCAATTTGGCAAATATAACTAACCATCTAGGATGGATGAAATTTAGTTTTTTTATGCTTCATATTACACCTCTTCTAAAAATATATTTCAATGGATACCCAATATATATAATGGCACTTTGATAGGTATTTTGATTCTAATAAATACCAGCTTAGATTAAGTTTTATTTTTTTCCAGAAATGGAATTCCATTTTAACAGCCTTGCTAAAAAAGTTTATTTTTCATAAGAGATTGAATCCCAGATTATGAACATGAGAACCGATACTTTTATAAATAAACTGAACACAGAACTACTTCAATTATTTCCATTACTAAAAGCATAAAGACTTTTCAGATTTAAGATCTGTATGTGCTTCATAAAATAAAATAGTTAAAGTTACTTAAAATACTTTTAAAATACAATACAAACATATTTGTTTAAAAAGTATTTGATTGTATATATTGTTTAGCTTCTTCAATTTGTTCAACAAAATGCCAAAATTACTGTTTTATTATGATGTTCAATCTTGTCTAATCCTAACCTCTGTATTTGAGAACAAAACTGACAGTTATTATCCTATAATTTGCTATAATGATTTATTTTAAAAAACCAATAAGAATTTAATATGACCAGAAACAACTATTTATTCTGATATACATTTCCTAACTCCTATCTCTTCTGTGAAAATTAATGAAAAACATTTCAACCACAGGAAGTTTCTTTTTTCTTTTTTGTTAAATAAGCATTAAAAATAATTATTAATTTAATTGCAAAAGTTCTAGCTTTATTCTTTAAAAAGAGAATGTAAATAATAAGTCACATATATACAAGGGATGTGATATATTTAACAAATAAAACAAAATGTAGGGGAATATAACTTCATTATAATCTTAATCACAATATTTTGTCACCATTGGTATCTAAGTAAGGCTTTAATTACAAGACCATTTTTAAATTAATATAAACAAAGCATTACTATAAAGGCATAAGTTTATAATAACCTAACTCAATTATTTGGAGATTGCTTACTATCTTAGAACATGATTTTACAGACATTTTTGAAGCTTCAATAAAATTGAAATTTCTTAAAGGAAGTTTGCTCTAAGTCATGTGGCTCTGCAAAAATCTAAATAAAGCATTCATAAAAAACCCATACCCAAAGTGAAAATGAAAATCAACTTTAATATATAATTATAAGTTAGTTCTATAGATAACTTTTACCACTAATAAACTAACAATCAAAGTGTTGTTTTAAAAACAGGAAGACTATATTTAACCTTTCCTAAAATGCTGTAGAAAGTTGCACATTAAATTGCTAAAGCCTTAAAATGTATGTATGTAATATGCATGGCTTTTAAAATTTTAGAAAGCCCTGGAATTAATACCATATATTGTAAAAATATGAAGTGTATAATTATTTCCAATGTAGTTAGATTCTAAAGATTTTTAAATGGATATTTCTGACCCCATAAGTTAAAAGAGTTAATAAAAATAGAAATTTGAAGCCATTGGAGAGGATTAAAATTTCTGAAGTATTATAATATAAAGCATTTTATTTTTTTCAAATTAAACTCTTTTTTAATTTCTTTGTAAAAACAATTTTAAAGGTGTATTTTTGTCAAACCCTCAATATGTTTCTTGTTGGCTATTAACATTTCTATTAATCTTTTGATATAGTTATTAATGGAGGTAATACATCTGATCATATTGCTCATTTATTATTGACTAAAATATTTGCAACAAAGAGAAGCATGTTTATAGTGAAATGAAAATTAAAAAACCCCTCTCCTTTGCACCTATATTTTTAATAGGAACATATAATATTCAGAACAAGTTTAGAAAAAGCAAGAGGTTTTCCTGCACTTAATGGGCAGAAACCAATAATCAAGTTTGGGATATGCCATTTATGAAATGGTATTTTTACCCCTGGTGATTTCCCTTTTTATCATGCTGCTTCTGAAAAAGTTCAATTACTTATAAAATAGTATTTTAGAGATATGATTGTATTATTTTATATATGAATAGAAGCTACCCCAAAATATCACAAATTGGCAAGAATGCATTTCCCTAACCTTTAAAATGCCAGTAATTTGAAATTTTTAATTCATTTAGCTGGCACCATTTATCACAAGTAAAATTTAATTATAGAGAAAATAACCCAATCATATTATCACTTAGAAAAAATACTTCAATAATTGGAAAAATATTAATTTTGCCCCTGCTAAGTGATATTTTGCATATGCATATTTTGCATGTCTCCAATGTTTATTTTAAATGGTTCATTCAGAAAGCTGCTAAAGACCTGTTTCCAAAGTGATAAAATATGTACACAAGATCTAAAACTTATATTTTATTTATACTATGCACCTCTAGAAAGAGATATATTAAAATAATTGAAATTTGCTTCTCAATACTCTCTTGACTTTAAAAAAATCTGTACATGTCTTCCTTTCAATCGTTTAAGATAAAGTCCTTGAGCTAAATCTTGTTGACACATTGTGTCTAAACATATATCTAAAAGATCACCCTGAAAATATACTTTCCAGCCATATCATCTGACTTGTTAAATGAAGAGGGCACAGACACATACAATACACACTTGTCCAGATCCAATCAACTTCATATTAATATGTGAAAATTGGGATGGGTGCTAAATTTTTGCAATTATTTCTGCTTGTGTGGTAGTTATTAACGCCTTATGAATTATCAGTGGATTTCACCAATAATATTCGATCTTGCCAAGAAGATGACTCTACCTGTCAGCTTTCAGACCGCTCCGCTACATATTTACTCGGAAGTAAATTGCTTGACATGCTATAGGTTTAGTCCTAGAAAAACTGTACAAAATGTTAAAACTACAGATCAGTTTTGTAACGTATTTAATTACTGCATTTAAGGCAGGCGTTGAATATGCCAGTCGCATATAATATCAGGAAAATTAATTCCGGATTGAAGTTTTCCTTTTAGAATGCGAGACAGCGATCCATCCGCCCCAAGCCAAGCCCGGCTAATGCCGCGCGGAAAACGTCAAGCTGAAGCAGCAGCGGACGCGATCCTTCCGAAGGAGAGGAGGGGGAAGGGAGGCTCCTCCGCAGATCCCGGCCCCTCCCGCTCTAGGTCCGCTTGTCAGCTCTCCGAGGGAGTCGTGCAGCGCTTACTACCTGCCCTGCTGTGGTGGCGACTGTAGGAGGAGCCGGAGGAGAGCAGGCCTCGGTAGCCCTGGTTTTCCAGCCCGCTGGGCTCGCTTCTCCTCTCGGCCTTTAGAACGAGTCGTGGCAGGCGAGTAGCGTCATTGGGCACGTAACCGGCGCCTCGTATTTGACATTGTTGTCAGAGCGCCTCCTTCCGTTCCGCTCCCGTCTCAGCTGAGCGAAGAGGGCCTGTATAGGAGAAGGGCCGCTTGGGCTGAGCCGAGGAGCGTGTCTAGGGCCTCTCTACGCTTAGCGGTAAAGGAGATCGGTAGCTGTGTGCAGTATAAGGGTTGCTGCGTTCGGTGTAGGGAAACAAAGGCGAAGCTTCGCCCTTGCGGCTCTTTTTCGTGCAATGCATGCGCCCGCCGCGCGCACGAAATCGATAAGAGAACTCGACACATTGGTGGATTTTCTTGCGACGAGAACCGAATGCAAACGCAGATTGGGGTTCGGGCTTGTTCTGTACAGTTCTGGTGAGAGGAAGCCTCAACAATCGTGGAAACGCAGCTTTGAAGAGAACTTCGGTTTTGGAGCAAAAAAAAAAATGGAGTTATTTTAGTATTGCAGGCGTCTTTAGATTGCAGAGAAGGAAGCTGCATATAACACCCTCATTCTGCTTAAGCATTTACAGTATTTAATGTCTACAGAAGGAACTAGGAATGTGTAGCTTTCAAGCCCTGGTTGGGTTGCAACTCTCCTGAACCTTAACCAGAATAGTAGGATAATGGAGGTTTTAGGTAATCAGTTTCTGGAGGGCCTAAGCTCTATCTGTTTTAGTGGCCCTTTATTGTACAACATCCCGGGAGATTACACTACAGGTAATACAAGTATAACAACCACTCATTCAGCACCCAGAAGAACAGGGCTGAATGAGTGCTATTTATGATCAATTCTCATACTTAGGACAGTCACGGCAGATCCGTGCTCATATGGTTGTAATCTGGGAATTTGGCAACCAGATTGGAGTTAGCAGCATCCTATATTGGCCATTGTGACTTTCACTGGTAGCTGGCTTTTGACAAGCAAAGTCAATGTGGAAACAGGCAGGAGATTGCAAATGTCACATGACATGCTTAATGACAGTAGGGGGGGGAAGTATTGCAGACTCATGGAAGATGCAGAGAAATTTATTGTACTCTTGTTAGCAGGTGATAATGATTGTTAGCAGGAAATATTTACATATAAACTCTTAGCACATTAACATTTGCAGCATCTAATCTTTAAAAAAAATGATATTTGAAAGAAAATATTTGATACTTGTGGTTTGTGTAACATTGACAGACTGATAAACTACAATTGGCATGACTGTTAGGTCAAGTAAAATAAACCACAACCAATTTGACTTGGTGTGATTTGAGACAAGACCAAAGACACATTTTGAAGTCATTCTATCTTGTCAGCATTTCCTTTTGCTTTCTACATAATTCAGTGATAATAACCTAAAATACAATCTGTTTGGCTTTAATGATTCAGTCATCATTCTTCTTTTCAATTCTTCTTAGCTTTCTGCATGAAATTTCTGTCAAAAATATATTCTTCCTCTCCTTTGTATCTTGGAGACTTTGACCATGTAATGCAGCAGTGGACAATTTATTAGCAAGTGGGAACTGCATTTTTGGCATTTTATTCTTGCCTATGGTGGGGACAGATGAGGCATAATATTTTATTGGGGCAAGGAGATGAACGTTTACCTTGCAAAGAAGAAAGCTGAATCTTGTCACTGTTTTGCAACAGGTTTTTTTTGCTAAATTTCTGATGCTGCAAGTAGCCACAAGCCACAAGCCACGGTGCTAGAATAATGTTAACATTTGCTCAGTTTTCCTCAGCAATTCTGATGAAAATTCCCTTGGAAAGCAGGAAAAAGGGATCAAGGTCATTCCAATACTGTGATACAAAAACCCAGATCATGCAACATAACATCATTGATAATATTTTGGGTCAGTTAACATGTAATATATTAATATATACAATTTGATGGCTATTTGCATGTTTACATAATTGACCTATGAGGGTTCAGAGGGCAGAGATATCAATTGTTCATTCTTCCTTTTCTGGATCCATCCTTTCTATTCTCCTGGGCTTGTTAGATTTTATTTGAACTATATATAGATGATACTGCATGGGAAAATGCTTTGTTTACCTGTTAAATTAATTAAAAATACATGCAAACAAAAGGGAAGTAATATTCACTTATTGAAAAAAAAAGTCTATATCCCATGAGCTAATGTATTTTGGAGCAATCTGGCATCACATCTATAATATAAACTTAAACATCAGTACATATATACCATACTTGAGTAGGTATTACAATTACAGTCCCTAAAAAGGAGATATTTAAAATTAAAAATGCAATGATAAAGGTCAGACTGATAAACAAACTACATGGTAGCAAAAACTTTTTTCTTGTTTTGCTGTTATATCACGTTTATCTCCATCATCTTCATCTTCTTTATGTTCTATCTTTAGCTCTATAGTTATCTTTAAATGACATCACTGGCACATTACTAGCTTGAGATCGGTGCCTGGGAAAATCCTAGAAAAGATCATCAAGCATTTAGGGTTTCCAAACACTTAGAAGGGAACACGCTGATTACTAAAAAAAAAGAATGAGTTTATTAAATATAGTTTAAATCCTGATGCTTCTGTTTGTAATTTATTTGATAAATTGGTAGAGGAAGAGTATGTGATGAATGTAATGGATTCAGTAAGGCCTTCTTCCTGATAAAATGGAACTATGCGATGGATAGTTCCACTGTCTGATAAATTTACAGTTGGTTGAAAAAACATAGTCAACATGTGGTTCATAATGGATCTATGTTTACATGGAAGGAAATAATATGAAAGAGTGCCATAGGGTTCTGTTGTAGGACCATTGTTCTTCAACATTTTCCTAAATATGTTAGACAAAGAGAGAAAATGATGGTCATCAAACTTTGCACACCCAAATCTGGGAAGGATTGCTAATAGACCAGAAAGACAGGGTCAAGCTTATTCTGATAGATGTGAACAGGGTCAAGGACAACTCACCATGACCAACTTGCCCCAACTGACTTTGCTGACTCACCCTGGCCAACACCACAGGACAGCTTGCCCTGGCCAACTCCCCATGGAACAATTCAATGCAGGATAACTCAAGAGGGTCAAGTGAATTGTAGCAGGCTTTGTCTTGCTTTAGGTTTCAATCTTTTCAAGTTAGCAGTCCTTCAGACTAGGTGAGCCAGAGTATGGAGTTCCAGCAGCCCATTACCAAGGCGTTTGCTCCATCTGTCAAGCTATAGAGCAGGTGTAATATGCTTGAGTAGTCATTGCAAATGTCCTGGCCAAGAGGAGGAAGCCTGCTGCTGCTGCTGCTGCTTCCTGGCATGCTTGCTGCAAGGGTCAGCCACACTGCTGACATCCAGGTAACCGGTCTTGTACCTCCTACCTTACAGAATAACATAGAACAGTGATGGCAAACCTTTTTAGCACCAAATGCCTAAACTGGAATGCATGTGTGCATGCTGGAGCACTGGAAACCCAAAGACCAGCTGGCCAGTACGCATGCAAGCACTGGCCACCTGGTCTTTGGGTTTTCAGCACACACATGTACGCTAGCCAGCTGGTTGCATGCACTGGAGTGCTGGAAACCCGAAGAGAAGGTGGCCAGCACACGCATGTTCACTTGCCAACTGGTCTTTGGATTTCTGGTGCTCCAGCGCACATGATGCGCTGGAAATCAGAAAAGGAGCTGGTGACGGCGCATGTGCCCATAGAGAGGGTTCTGCATGCCACCTTTGGCACACCTGCCATAGGTTCACCATCACGGACATAGAATAACAGAATTGGAAGGGGCTTTGGAGGTCTTCTAGTCCAAGCCCCGGATTGAGCAGGAAACCCTATGCCATTTCAGATAGAACAATATCAGATCTCTGAAAAGTATAAGCATGCATATGTACTCAATACTTGGTTTGGGCCCCTTTTGCAGCAATTACTGCCTCAATGCGGCGTGGCATGGAAGCTATCAGCCTGTGGCACTGCTGAGGTGTTATGGAAGACCAGGATGCTTCAATAGCGGCCTTCAGCTCTTCTGCATTTTTCAGTCTCATGTCTCTTATCTTTCTCTTGGCAATGCCCCATAGATTCTCTATGGGGTTCAGGTTAGGCGAATTTGCTGGCCAATCAAGCACAGTAATCCCATGGTCATTGAACCAGGTTTTGGTGCTTTTGGCTATGTGGGCAGGTGCCACGTCCTGCTGGAAAATGAAGTCAGCATCCCCATAAAGCTCATCTGTGGAAGGAAGCATGAAGTGCTCCAAAATGTCCTGGTAGATGGCTGCGTTGACCCTGGACTTAATGAAGCACAGTGGACCAACACAGGCAGATGGCATGGCTCCCGAAATCAACACTGACTGTGGAAACTTCACACTGGACTTCAAGCATCTTGCACTGTGTGCCTCTCCATTCTTCCTCCATACTCTGGGTCCTTGGTTTCCAAATGAGATGCAAAAGTTGCTTTCATCAGAAAAGGGGACTTTGGACCACTGAGCAACAGACCAGGTCTGTTTTTCTTTAGCCCAGGTAAGACGCTTCTGATGTTTGTTGTTCAGGAGCGGCTTGATAAGAGGAATACGACATTTGAAGCCCATGTCCAGGATCCGTCTGTGTGTGGTGGCTCTTGATGCACTGACTCCAGCCTCAGTCCACTCCTTGTGAAAGTCCCCAACACTTTTGAATGGCCTTTTCCTGACAATCCTCTCCAGGCTGCAGTCATCCCTGCTGCTTGTGCACCTTTTTCTTCCACACTTTTCCCTTCCACATAACTTTCTATTAATGTGCTTTGATACAGCACTTTGGGACATCCAATTTCTTTTGCAATTACCTTTTGAGGCTTTCCCTCCTTATGGAGGGTATCAATGATGGTTTTCTGCACAACTGTCAGGTCAGCAGTCTTTCCCATGATTGTGATTCCTACTGAACCAGACTGAGAGACCATTTAAAGGCTCAGAAACCCTTTGCAGGTGTTATGGCTTAATTAGCTGATTAGAGTGGGGCACTTTGAGCCTAGAATATTGCACAATATTCTAATTTTCTGAGATTGTGGATTGGGGTTTTTCATGAGCTGTAAGCCATAATCATCACAATTATGACACATCACGGCTTGAACTATCTTGCTTTGCATGTAATGAGTCTATCTCATATATTAGTTTCACCTTTTAAGTTGCATTACTGAAATAAATTAACTTTTACATGATATTCTAATTTTTTGAGTTTCACCTCTATATAGTTGGCTTTTCTTGCTTAAGTGTAGAACCTTACTTTAATCTATGTTGATTTTCATTTTGTTTGACAGGGCCCAGTGTTCAAGTCTGTTAAGATCTTTCTGGATCTTGAGCTTGTCTTCTGGGGTGTTGGCTATTCCTGCCAGCAACTCAAATTTGATGAGTTGCCCTTCTGTTCCCCCATCTGGGTTGTTTATGAAGATACTGAAGAGTACTGGGCCCAAAACAGAACCTTGACATACTACTTACCTTCCTCCATGTAGATATAGTTCCGTTGAGGACTACATGTTGAATATGGTTTGTCAGCCAGATACAGACCCATCTGGTGATGGTACTGTCTATCTCACATTTTTCTAGCTTCCCAAGAAATAGGGCTGGAAGTGGAAGCAGTGGGCTCGGGGCAGGGCAATGTATAGATAATATTTTGTTATTTAACAGATCATTGAGAAATTTATAAGTCTGAGAAAAAGTATTGTACTTTTATTGATATAGAGAAAGTATATGATAGAATAAAAAAAGTGTGACTCATCATGGAAGTTCAAATTTAAATCATCTCTGTAACTGTTGATCAACAATTAATTACACTTTTAAAACTTTAATGTGTTACACACAGAATTTGCCAAAAAGAGCTGAATGGTGATGCATTCTGATATGTTCATAACCTATATCATCGTTCTTTGTACTGTGGAAGTTTCTGAAGACCTCTGCAGTTCTGAATCTATATATACTGTATATATAAACATGAAAACACTTAAGCAGGAATCATGAAATCGCCAGAACTGTAAAACCTACAAACTTGAAATTTGGCATATATGTTCCCCTTGGCTTCTAAGTGTTTAGTAACCAAGAATTTTTCAAAATGACCATCAGAGCATTAGTATTTTGTATATTATTATTAACATGCTCTGATGCTAAGGAATTTGAAGTTCTACTTCCCCTCCCAACCTGAAAACTTGGATGTGGGCATGGCCAGTGCGTGACTCATCCGGCTTGCTGGCTGGGAGTTTGGAGAGGAGCCTGAGGGAGAGAAGGTGATGATAGGTGGGTCTTCTGTGGAGCAAACCTGAGGGAGCCAAGATGATAGGATAGGGGAGCTTTCTGTGGGGTAAGCCTGAGGGAGAGAAGGGGATATGATAGGTGGGGCTTATGTGAGGCAAACTGAGGGAGAGAAGGGGATATGATAGGTGGGGCTTCTGTGGGGCAAGCCTGAGGGAGAGAAGGGAATAGGATAGGGGAGCTTTCTGTGGGGTAAGCCTGAGGGAGAGAAGGGTAGAGGAGAGGTTGATGGTAACTACTCATTAATTTTCAAGCTGTGTTGATTTATCAAGCCCGGTCACATAGTGTCGTAGCGGAGCACAGGTATTCAGCTAGTATAGTATATAACGTGTTCTGAAGATCCTAAGCAACCATTCAGTTTTACTGACAATTTAAAAACTTTATTAAAATAGTCATTCATGAGAACATTGAAATTGCCTACTAAAACAAACAATTTAGAAGAAGAAAGAATTGGAATCCCTGATTTTATAAAATTAATGGTCTCAGTTTTTTAAAATGTTAATTACATATTATCTTAAGAAGATTAATTCATCAAAAAACTTTTCAACTTTACTGGATTCTTTACAACCCTAACAGATGTTCAGAAAGGATGTTTTGGCCATGCCCTTCGATTGCTTGGTGTTGGCTAAATCTTCTTACCATGGTGAACCATCAATTTAAAGATGTTTTTTTTTTTTACTGAACTATTTTAAATTTACCTATCAATAAAGAAACATTAGATTTATTATGTTTATGCAACAGATAACAAAGGGTGGTTGATAAAATGTGTTCACTTTTATACTTTGAACTGGCCTTTTATCAGCATGAAGGAAAAACTGGACAATCAGATTTCATTTGCTGAAGGTTAAATTGGATGTTTAAAAACAATCTTAGTAATTTTCACATACCTGTAATTATTTGTTCTATTATACTGTAGTTAGGTTTTTATTTATTTATTTGCGTCATTTGTTTTTTATTATTTATTTGTCTTTGTTATATGCATTTATGTTTCTTCTACTTTTTACAATTGTATAAAATGATGCAAATAACAAATTCATCAAACATTTAGTGAATGATTCGACGTTGAGCAGATGTAAGACAAAGTTGTATAATGTCCCCATGTTTACTGAATGTGTTTATCAATAAATGTATAATGAACTCTAGTGGTGACTTTGTGAACATGAATATGTGGTTTTTTGTTATGTAGGTGATGCTGTGCAGTGGCTGAGCGTACATGAATGTTTAGCAATGAATGATGCACAAAGTGTGTGATGCAATAAAAAACATGGAACTGACAATGACTACATTGAAGAAAGATGAGTATAACAGGGAATTTTAAATGAACATTTACAACTTATTATGTATAACTGGAAAAAAACTAGTATCATCCAAACTAGCCAACTGCACAGCATCATTTATTTGATAAAAAACAGCCAAACCAGTAGATGAGGTTGTGTACTTCAGTAGAAGCAGGTTTACTAGATAGCAATAGTGCTTAGATTTATATTCCGCTCCATAGTGCTTTACACCCCTCTCTAAGTGGTTTACAGAGTCAGCACATTGCCCCCCCCAACAATCTGGCTCCCCATTTTACCAACCTCGGAAGGATAGAAGACTGAGTCTGATGCAGGAGGGGGGTGCACAGGTAAACCCACCAGTGCTGGCCAGGTTAGGTGGTCTTACTAGAATGGACCTTATAAATTCATATTAGCTTGGCTTTTCATTCTAGTGCCCTGGAGTTCCAAAGTTGACTTTTAGCTGGAGTGAACTTTCTCTCCAACTTCCTCATAAATATTAAAAATAGGGCTGAACAGTGTGGCAAGACCCTGTAAAGGAGGGGCACAGGAAGCCAGGCGTGGGTGAGAGATAGAACAGAGGTAAAAACTGCTGACAGCTTAAGACATTATAGGAACTTCTCCTTTTCGAAATGTCATGCTTGTCTCGTGTATGGAAACGCCTTGAGAATGCACAGTGTGGAACACGGCATAAAAGTAGCATCCTGGGCAGAGCCCAGGCAGTTCAGATTTTGGTGTGTGAACACGCTGAACTCGATGCATCAAATAAACCTGTTTCTCTCACCTTCGTGGTCTCGAGTCCTGGTCTTTCGTAAGTAGATTACAAACCTCAATCTGCTGCAACAAGTCAACAACAAGTCAACCTTGAGGCAGTGAGAATTGAACTTCTAGCAGTTGGCAGAATTAGCCTGCAATACAGGTAGAACATTACTTGCAAACATTTATTTAGTGACCGTTTAAAGTTACAATGGCATTGAAAAAGTGACTTATGGATGTTTTTCACACTTATGACTGTTGCAGCATCCCCATGCTCATGTGATTAAAAGTCAGATGCTTGACACTGACTCACATTTATGATGGTTGCAGTTTCTCAGGATCACATGATCACCTTTTGGGACCTGACAAATAGAACCAATGGGGAAAGCCAGACTCAATAACCGTGTGTCTAATTCAACAACTGCAGTGATTCACTCAACAACTGTGGCAAGAAAGGTAATAAAATGGAGCAAAATTCATTTAACAGTTGTCTCAGAAATGTTGGGCTCAATTGTGGTCGTAAGTCGAGGTCTAGCTGTACTGCATTCTACTCACCACAGCTCTCTACGTATTTCTCAATTTTTCCAACACAGCTGGAAGGGACCCTGGAGGTCTTCTAGTCCAACCTCCTGCTCAAGCAGGAGAGTCCACACCATTTCAGCTGTCCAGTCTCTTCTTAAAATCCTCCAGTGACAGAGCATCCACAACTTCTGAAGGCAAGCTATTCCATTGGTTGATTGCTTTCACTGTTAGGAAATTTCTCCTTTTTTCTAGGTTTCTTCTGTCCTTGGTTCGTTCCTAACCATTGCTTCTTGTTTTGCCTTCTGGTGCTTTGGAAAAATAAGAGATCAAATTTGAAGAGGCTGAACAAAAAGAGTGTTCCTGCTTGAGGCACAAATGAGCATGCTAACGTTATCTACTCTGGACACATTATCTGAAGACCCAATTCCCTGAAGAAAGCTCTAATGTTAAGAAAGGTAAAAGGGAAGAGAAGGGGATAACCAATTGCAGAATGGAAAGACTCAACTACAGTGATGGTAAATGCACCTTTAATTTGTCTGTCTGTCCGTCTGCCTGCCTACCCTCCCGCCCTCCCATCCATCCATCCATCCATCCATCCATCCATCCATCCATCCATCCATCCATCCATCCATCCATCCATCCATCCAATTTCTTAATTGCCCATCTCCCATGGAAAGGGGCTCTGGAGGGTATACAATATCAATAAAATTAGAATAATTTAGGGTTAAAAGTTTTAAAATTAGATAAACAACAATATAAAAATTTTGGAAGATGAAGAATTCTAAGAAGTGGAGTTATAAGTTGTTAATACAGGCAGTGTGTTCTCATGGGGCCAACCAGTCCCATGGTTGAATAAGCCTTATGTCCTCCACACAAGGATACGCAATCCAATTTTGATCCCTTAGTGGAAGGCCAAAAGATTCGGGGCTTTTCCCACTCCTGGGGGCAAAACTTTCCACAATGCAGGGACAGCGGCAGAAAAGGACCTCTTCTCAACAGTGGAAATTCCTTGACTGGACGGGGTCTGTAGCATGCCTTCCCTGCCTGAACAAGTGGGATGGGCTGATGTGATCGGGCGAAGGCAATTCTATAGGCAGTTTGATCCTATGCCATGTAGGACTTGATCCCTTAGTGGTAATAACCAACACCTTGAATTGGACCCAGAAGCAAACTGGCACCAAGGGCAGTTCATGGAGCAGAGGTGTTATATGTGCCCTTCTTGGGCACCTAGTATGACTCAGATGGCTGCATTCTACATCAGCTGAAGCTTCCAGATAGTTTTCCAAGGGTAGCCTCATGCAGTATGTTGCAATAATCCAATCCTTTAGGAGATCTTTTATTCAGAGCTGCCCAGATTTATTGAAAGATGGGCAGCTCTATAAATGCTTTAAATAAATAAAATAAAATCTGAAGGAGTAGGCTGGGCAGAGACCTTCCGACAGAAAATCTATCTATGTGATCATTAAGAGTTGACAGTGACAGTGTATAACAATCAATTATCATGAACTTTAGCTTTAGCAGCATTTTCAGGTTCACAAGAAATCCAGGGAGAAAACCCAAGTGTTTTAGACATCCGCATGAAGAGGCTTTTCTCACCCAAGGTCTAAAACATTTTGAAAAGACAAAATACTACAAAAAAGGCAAGACTTTAAAAAAAAATGAACCAGCACACTTAAACCATATTTAAAGAAAAAACATTTTAACATCTATTTAATAGTTTTGTCCAAAATGGCAGTTTTCATCTGTGAAAAAACTATCACTTTTTTAAAAAAAAAAATTACAACCTTTTCTAAATTTTTATAAATAAATAATTTATTTAGCCATCCCTGTTATGAATTACAAACCTGGTACACTTAAAAAAAAAACAGGCACCCAGGGGTATGCTGTCCAGCACCCCAGTGCTCCCATTGGCTGGCCTCCAGGCTCAGCCCCACTCAACAGGGTGAGGAAACTTTTTAAAATCTTCCAGAGAGGACATCCTCGTTCTTTGAAGGCTTTGAAGGAATAACTAAGGTGAAGAAGGCATGCTTCCCAGTTCCCACTAGATGGCAGTATTTGAGTGAAGGTACTTGAGCCCATCCACTGTCTCTGACCTGATGGGACAGGCAGATGCCTCAGGGAGAGACAGTCCTGCAAACCGTGACCCGTCAAAAGCGCGGAGGACAAAATCGCGCTCGACGAAAGTGCGCATGTGACGTCATCACAGCGCGACGAAAAAAATTAAACATTGAAATAAAATTAAAATTAAAGCAAGCCGATTCACATAAAGGTAAGGGTTAGGGTTAGGGTTAGGGTTAGGTTAAGGGTTAGGGTTAGGTTTACAGCGTTAGGGTTACATTTAGCGTTAGGTTAAGGGTTAGCGTTAGGTTTAGCGTTACGTTAACGGTTAGGTTTAGGGTTAGATTTAGGGTTAGGTTAAGGGTTAGGTTTAGGGTTAGGTTTAGGGTTAGGTTTAGGGTTAGGTTTAGGGTTAGGTTTAGGGTTAGGTTTGGGGGGGTTAGGGTAAGGTTTTCGCTTTTTTTTTACATTTTTCGATCACAGCGCGATGTTTTCGTCGCACTGTGATGACGTCAAATGCGCGCTTTCGTCGAGCGCGATTTTGTCCTCCGCGCTTTTGTGGTGGAACCCCTGCAAACTACCAGCATCTTGAGGTGCACCTGAATGTTCTTGTTTGCCATGTCATTTGCAATGCCTGGACAAAATAAGTAATGTAATTCAGGACAGAGCTCCCTGGGGGACCATGGCTGCAGGTATAAACCTAGCTTCATATTGAGTGCAGCCACAAATAGCAACTCTGGGCATGGGGCAAATTTAAGGACATGCAAATATATTTAGAAACATTATAGGTAATATATGGCATTGCAAGGAATTAATGTTGGCTCACATTGGGACTGAGGCAGGAGCAGGAGCAGCAACACAGCAGGGAAGTAGTGGTGGCAGCAGCCACTCTGGAAGCTCTAAGGTAGATTTGTGGCGCAGCCAAGCGTTGAGCACCATTGCCAGTGGAGGACCCACTACCACGGCTTGCCCTCTCCATCGCCTTGCGCTTGGGCAAACTTCCTCCTCTCTGTTGTATTTGTCCAGCAAGTGACAGTCCACAATAGGGTCACCAGTTACTTGGGGAAGAAGAGCCGAGGTGGTGCAGTGGTTAAATGTAGCACTGCAGGCTACTTCAGCTGACTGCAGTTCTGCAGTTCGGCTGTTCAAATCTCACCGGCTCAGGGTTGACTCAGCCTTCCATCCTTCCAAGGTGGCTAAAATGAGGACCCGGATTGTTGTTGGGGGCAATATGCTGACTCTGTAAACCGCTTAGAGAGGGCTGAAAGCCCTATGAAGCGGTTTATAAGTCTAACTGCTATTGCTATTGCTATAAGGCAGTGCTGCCTTCCAAAATTGCAATGCAGATTGAAATGAAGGCCAGCCAATTGACCTGGGTTAAGGAAGTTGGAGGTCAGAGACAGAATGTGGTTGTCTACAATGGAGAAAGTTATCCAGTGGAGAAGAATAGCAGACGTGGATCTGTTTTCTCACACTGTGCTTGACAGATGCCATAGTGGCAATTGAACACCTCTTCATGATGGATGAAGTCACCTACATATGCAAGCTTGCCATATATCTCAATGGCAATGAAGTAGACACCAACAACCTGTTTATCCTGGTCAAGCCGAGGTGGTGCAGTGGTTAATGCAGCACTGCAGGCTACTTCAGCTGACTGCAGTTCTGCAGTTCGGCTGTTCAAATCTCACCGGCTCAGGGTTGACTCAGCCTTCCATCCTTCCGAGGTGGGTAAAATGAGGACCCGGATTGTTGTTGGGGGCAATATGCTGACTCTGTAAACCGCTTAGAGAGGGCTGAAAGCCCTATGAAGCGGTATATAAGTCTAACTGCTATTGCTAAGCCCATAGGCAGCTCTGAGCTGAGGAAGTGAAGGCTAGCAACACAAAGCAGCTTATGGCTGTGTGCACATCCACAAATGAGAAACTGCTGGCTTGCATCACCTGGCAGTTGGAGTTGAGCGATAATTTCAGTGCCAAGCAGACAAACAACACCGATGGCACTGTCCCTGTCATCAGCCACTACAGCACGCTTCGCATCAAGGAAGCCAACAAGCAACAGATCACCTGCCTTGTTGAACTGCCACAGCATGAGTCTGTCCCTGGCTTTCCATGTTGAAAGTTCCTGAGGTTGCCATAGAGGGCTACAATAAAAACTGGTATCTGACCCTCAATGAGGCCACATTCATCTTCAGCTTGAGGGGAAATCCCACCCTGTTAGATTTCTCCTGGACCACATCTAGTGGATTGCTCCCAAAGTCAACGGAAGTCCAAGGTCAATGAGCAGTGAGAAAAGCCTTTAGCTGCCAACACCAATTGCATGTTTCGATGCAGTAACTTGTTCTTGTCCGGGAGAAGCCCAATACGACTGGCATAGCCATCATTGGAGACCTCTTAGGTACCATCGTAGCCTTGTCTGTGGTGGCCATTGGAATCCTGATGCAGCAGCAGCAGCAAAAGAACAGTTGACTTACTTTCACATATGGTGGACTTGCAAAAAGGTTAAAGCATTTTGGATAAAAATATGGTGGATTATGCAAAATGTCCTAAAAAAAAAAGGATAAAGTTTATCCCACAGTTATTTTTGTTAGGCATAATTACTGATTGTATAGTTGTAGAGATTAACTTGATTTTGGACTTAATAACCGCAGCTAGACTCTTGGTGGCGCAATACTGGAAGAAGGAAGATTTGCCTACGATTCAAGAATGGACATTGAAAGTCACAAAACTAGCTGAGATGGCTAAAATATCTGCATATCTTAAGGATCACTCAAACGAGAGTTATAAACTGGATTGGAAAAGATGGATTGATTATATTCAAAATAAATACGGGGACTAAGAAATTTCAGATAGCTTATGATTAAAGAAATTAGGAATGATATAAATTGTTTAGAGTTAGCCTAGCAAGGAGGAGTTAAAGCTCAAGTGAAAGATGTTATTAACTTTTTTTTCTTTTTAACCTTATTTAGGCATGTTTTTGTTAAAGATTTATACCTTGTATTGGTTCTGGGAAGTCTGGGGGGGGGGGGGAAGGTTGGGGGGGTTGGGGGGAGGGAAGCAAATATTTGTAAAAGCTTGTTTTTTTAAAAAAAAAATCAATTAAAAAAAGAACAGGCTGGATGACAAGGAGGACAATTTGGAAGGACCTGCAGCACAAAAGCCATTCCCCTTGCCAACTCTTGGGAGAAATGGAACCAGTTCCTAACCCTACTGTGGTTGAAGATCCCCTCAAAGCCCTCTACTATGAACCCAGCATCACAGATGACCTCTTTGGAAAAGTTAATTCCACTATGAAAGAGAAGATGCTGCAATACCACAAATTACCAATGCTAGAAGAGTGAGAGGTGGCAGGTAAGGTTGGACCTAGTCTGAAAGATGACTATTTAGACTAGATCAGGGGTGTCAAACTCAAGGCCCCTGGACTGGATCCGGCCCGTGGGGTGCTTAAATCTGGCCCGTGGGGCCGGCCTGGAAGTATCAAAGGATTGGCTGGCCCGCGGTGTTTCTGCTGGCCAAATCGGGCCCTGGGGGCCACATGCAGCCCCCTGCAGCCCATTTTCGGCCTCCACATCGTCCTGCAGCACTCTGCTGGCTGAAAGCCACTACTATACTCCACGCGGCAGGCAGAGGGCTACAGGAGGACTGGATTGGACTGGATTACAATTATGTGACCTCAAGTAAGTGCCTGATATGGATAGAAAACAAACAACATCGTATGTTAATACTACAGTTAAATGTCAGATTTTACATACTGTAGGTTCATTTAATCTATAATCAACAATCTATAATTGACAGCCATTTCTATTTACTATCCTGGAAATTTATCTCTGATGTTAGATCTTTTATTATCATGTTTTTTATGCTATTGTATTTTTATTATTAGTTGGATAAAAAATACTATAGTATAAATAGCTTTTCTGCCTGGAAAAGAAATAAAAAGTTTAGTGAAGTATGAAGAATAAGTAATACAGTATTTTTCAGAGTATAAGGCACACCTTTTTTTCCTCAAAAAAGAGGCTGAAAATCTGGGTGCGTCTTATACACTGAATACAGCATTTTTTGCCTCCTAAAGCCCTGCCCCCTTCACAAAAATGGCCGTGCATAGCCTTATGGAGGCTTTCAGAGAGCTCCTGTGTGCTGGGGAGGGCAGAAATGAGCAAAAAACGGGCCATTTTTTGCTCAATTCCCCCCCCCCAGCCCCCAGGAGTACTCTATAAGCCTCCATAAGGCTATGCATGCAATTTTTTTGACAAAAACAGGCCCGTAATCGTGGAAAATGGGCCATTTTGCTCATTTTTGGCCCCCACCTCCCAGGAGCACTCTGCAAGCCCCCACAAGATTATTCATGCCTTTTAAAAAAAACTGGCCCATTTTCACAAAAAACGGGAGGTTTGTAGAGTGCAACCCCCTCCCCCCCGTTTTGGAAAGCTCTTTAACTGATTGATGAGAATTACATTGATCAAGTTCTGTGCCAGCAGAAACAAAGTCCTAGGTGCTGCAGATTGTCAGCAATTTCCTTCTCCAGCACATGGATAAATACACCTGGAAACATCTACCTACCTACCTACCTACTGTATCTCTCTGTCTCTCTCTCCCTCCCTCCCTCCCTCTATCTACCTATTCCTTCTCTCTCCCTATCTATCTACTGTATTTCTCTCTCTCTCCCGACCTATCTACTGTATTTCTCTATCTCTCTATATTTCTCTCCCTCTCTATTCCTTTACCTACCTACCTACCTACCTACCTACCTACCTACCTACCTACCTACCTACCTACCTACCTACTCTCTCGCTCTCCCTACCTGCCTACTGTATTTCTCTTTCTCTCCTTCTCTATCCCTCTATCTACCTACCTACCTTTTTTAATTTGCCTCTTCAAAACCTTGGTGTGTCTTATACTCCAGTGTGTCTTATACTCCGAAAAATAAGCTAAATGTTTGCCAGTAATATCTGGTAGAAGAGATAGGAAAATGGTTATAGTAAAAAATTGTGGAAAGAAAAAAGACAAGGGGGAAAATGCATCTTGAGCAGATGTCAAATGCCCACCATGCCCATGCCCACCAGGAGTGAGTTTCAAAATTTTTTTACTACCTATTCTGTGAGTGTGGCCTATTTTGTGGGTGTGGGTTGGTGGTCATGTGACGTGATGGGCATGGCCAACGTGAAATGTGGTGAAACTCACTTAATGCTCTTGCTCAGCAACCAAAATGTTGGCTCAGGAACTCTGGCATTTGAAGTGTGCAAGTCTTAAAGCGGTCAACTTACAATACCCTTGCACCCCTAACCCTTTACAACCCCCCCCAAATAACATTATTTTTAAAGCATTTTACACCTGGGGAAAGTCGGAACAAGGCACATCAGCCACACACTACCTCCACTGACTTTGAAGTCTTTCTCTCATGCTGCCAAAACCCTTCACCGCTCTTCACCTGCCATCGCCCCTTCAACCTCCCACCCATGGAGGATGCACGGTGGTCCTACTGGAGGGGCAGCCGAGGGGCACTTTCTCCTACCCCCAAATAGCGCGTAGGCTGAAAAACGTGAGAGGGGAGAGTGGAGCTGCTTTTTTTCCCACGGGGCAGAAGGAGGCGAAGCGGCCTCGGGTGCCGTCTGGGCACAGCCCCTCGGAGGTGTCGTTTCTTGGCCTGAAACAAAGCAGCGGCGAGGAAGGAGTCTCTGGTGGCTGCAGCAGCAACGGCAGAAATGGAGGCTTCTTGGCCAGCCTACCAGCTGGCAAAACAGACATTTTCACAGTGGCGGCTGAAACACAATCCCAGGCAGTTAGTTCTAGCTCTCCCTTCCCCAAGCATGTCCCGTTGCTGCTGGCATCGCTTTTAGTGAATCCGGCTCGGCGGGGCTCTTGCCATCCTTGAGAGCATCGCTGGCAGCCGTTTCTTGCCATCGCTACCGAGCCTGATTCACCAAAAGCGGCACCAGCAGCAACGGGACATGGTTGGGAAGGGAGAGCTAGAACCGACTGCCCGGGATTGTGCTTCAGGTACCGCTGTGAAAATGTCTGTTTTGCCAGCTGAGAGACTGGCAAAGAAGCCTCCATTTCCCTGCCGCCCCTGAATGGTCCGTGCCCTCCCCCTTTGGATTGACACTGCAGGAGGGAAGGAAAGAAGCCGGTCTTGGGAAGGATCTCCCCCCCCCTCCAAAGAGCCCATGCCGGGAGAGAGGAGGTGGGCTGGTTTGAACGTGGGCGGGCGGTTTGGGGCCGGCGCCTCCTTCGCTCGTTGGGGCGTGAGGAGAAAAAAAGGAGACGCGCGATAAAGGGCAAAGGGGAGCGCCTTCTCCCTTGGCTATCGCACACCTCCTTTCTTTCTCCGCCTGCCCGAACGAGTGAAGGAGGCACTGGGCACTAAACCGCCCACCCGCATTCAAAAGAGCCCACCTCCTCTCTCCCAGCATGGGCTCTCTGGGGGGGGGGGAGGGAAGGTCCCTTTCAAAGACTTCACTTGTCCTGGTGGCACCCCGATAGCAGCTGAGCGAGGGAAGGAGGCGTGCGATAAAGCAGTCCCCTACCCCCACCCCCAAGGGTGAAGAGGAGTGCCTTTGCCCTCGGCTATCGCACATCTCCTTCCTCTTCCCACCTGAACGAATGAAGGAGGCACTGGCCATTAAACCGCCTGTGTTCAAACCAGGCCTCCTCCTCTCTCCCCACATGGGAGGGAAGGTCTCTCCCAAGATCTGCTTCCCTTACCTGTGGTGCAGTTCCTGGATGGTGGGATATTCTTTCTTTCACTGGTACGGGGCCTGGCCAGGCCGCTACCAGTCCAGTATGGCAGATTTTCACTACCTCTTCTGGCATACCGTACCATACCAGGCGGAACCCACCTCTGATGCCCACCCTCGCCACGACCACCACGACCACGTCCTCCGCTGGCCACACCAACCACCACCCCTAGCCCTCCAAGGTCAAACACAGCGCTCATGCGGCCCTCAATGAAATCGAGTTTGACACCCCTGGATTAGATCAACCCCATTTATGACACCCTGTATTTGCAGCTACAGAGGGAGAGATAGCTTTAACATCTGTGGCCCCCAATAAGGCCTTGTGATGTCCAGAGCTACTAGCTAATCTTACAGCTACAATCCAAAAGAGGGGATGCTGCTTAAAATATATTCTGTATTTGTTCAGCCGCCCTGAGTCCCTTCGGGGAATAGGGCGGCCTACAAATTGAATAAAATCCAAATCCAATAATGTGTAAGAGCATTTTATGTCAATCTTATTATATGAAAATAGGAGTTGGACATGTTAGAAAACCAGACTTCATTATCAAAACATCTTTGATCTTTCCTAGTCATATTTTTAACCAACAACTTTGGTTTTTTTGGTTATTAATCTTAAAACCTGCTAACATTCCAAATTCGTTCAATTTTTTTCAAGATTCAATTCCTTTCAGGGGGTAAAATCAAAACCAAATAGTCAAGAAAAGCTCTCAATTTAAAGGTCTTGTTTTTAATTTTTAGACCTATTATCTTCTCATTTTGTCTAATGTCTGTATTCAAATCTTCAAAATCCAAAATGAACAACAAAGGGGACAGAGGACAATCTTGTCTTGTCCCTTCTGGATTTTACATGGTTTAATCAAATCACTAATAACTATAATTCATGCCTTTTGGGATGTAAATGTTGACTTGATTCTGTGAAATAAATTCTCACCAACATCTCTCTTTTCCAGGACCTTAAAGGAACAGTTCAAATTGTCAAAAGCTTTCTCAGCATCTAAAAATATTAATGTGGTTTGTTTTTCATTATATTGCTGTAAATATTCTATTACATTCAACACATTATGCTACATCATCTTTTAATTGAATTTTAGGTAAAAATCCACACTGAACTTCAAGTATAAACTTTTGTAAAAACTTTTTTTTTTACAAAAAAAGAAAGATTGCCGGAATTGAGAACACTTCAAAATTATTATTCAATAAAGAAAGTGGCCTATAGTTTTTAATAAAAATTAAATCTTCTTTTGGTAACAAAGCAATATTGGCTTCTTTCCAAGATTCTGGCATTACATCTCCTTGTAAAATATAATTCATCATTTTCTGGTTGTAAAAATTGTTCTTCAAAACATTTATAAAAAGAATCAAAACCATCTAGCCCTGTTGTTTTACTTTTTAATTTTAAGAGGAGGTCAACCTATTCTCTAAGGCTACTAAAGGCAGGACAAGTAGTAATGGATAGAAATTTATAAAGAAGAGATCCAATCTAGAACTAAGGAGAAATTTCCTGACAGTGAGAACAATTAATTAGTTGAATGGCTTGCCCTAGAAATTGTTGATGCTCCATCACTGGAGGCTTTTAAGAAGGAATTGGACAATCATTTGTCTGGAATGTTATAGGGTCTCCTGCTTGAGCAGGGAGTTGGACCAGAAGACCTTCAAACTCTTCCATTCTATTATCAGTTATGCCCATAATTTGCCTCTGGGATTGTAAAAGTTCAGATAAATTTTATTTTTTAAGGTTTTCCTCAATTTTTCCTCAGTAAATATATTGCACTTTATGCAAATTGAAATAATAAAAAGGGATTTCTGTATACTCGTATTGTCCACTAATATCTGCTTCTATCATTTTCTCATTCACATATTTCAATTTTGTCTCTATGTCCCTTAGAATTAGAGAGTTGTTATTGTAGAAATTTAATCTGACATATAGTAGTTACATTTGTTGGTGTCTTGTGTAAATCTTCATTCTTTTTATCTATTTTATCTTCTAATTTTATCCAAACTGGCCTGCACTTTTTCTTGAAACTTCTTTATTAACTCTCAATCATATTGGATAAAGAAAACCCCTCTCATAAAAGCTTTATTGTTGTCCCAAATGTTTGAAGCCTGTCCATTTATGTTGCCACCAAAGAATGCAGTGAGTTTCTTCCTACACTTATCCATCACCAAGTGTTTCTGTAATAACATTTTGTTTAATCTTCATCTAAAAATTGAAGATTTTCTCTTAAATATCAAATTGATAAGGATGTGGTCAGGAAATGTCTTAACTAAAAGGTCAGGATATCATAGTTGTAAGATTCTTAGAAATCCACATCACATCAATTCTGGAAAAGGATCTAGGATAGTGATGGTGAACCTTTTAGACACTGAGTGTCCAATCTGCGCACATGTGCATGCCCAAACTGAAAGGTGCATACATGAATGCACACATGTATGAACATGCATGGACATGCACGGACATGCATGCATGCATGCACAGCAGAGACCCGAAGACCAGCTGGCCAGCAGAAGGCGGGGCATCCCAACACTGGCAGTGTGGCAAGAAGTAAGATATTTTTCTTTCATGAGTTTCTGTTTTGTTGTTTACAAAGAAACAGAAGCTTATGAAAGAAATGCCATGGAGATCTGACCAGGGGCGACAGTGCATGTGCCAGCAGAGAGGGCTCTGTGTGCCACCTCTGGCGCACATACCATAGGTTCGCCATCACGGAACTAGGAATTTCTGAAAAATAAATAAATATTACACTGGCAATACCATGCCTCTGTTCCAGTATCCACCAAGGACAGATTGTTGAAGAAAAAGGTGCATTTTAAGAATTCAGGATATTAAAGTTAACTTATGTAAATTATCAAATTTATATATGAATTATAATTTGCATTAGTTACGTTTAATTTCCTGATTTTTATAATGCATCTTCTTTGTGTCTTTGAAAATGAGATCAGTAAAACTACACAGAAAGTAACTACCAAAGGCTGCAGTGTGTGTTTCTCAACTTTCCCAAAATCTTCAGCCAAAATCAAAATTAAGTTTAGACTGCAAGCATAAATATTAATATATGAACCGTGGTGGCAAAGTGGTTAGAATGCAGTACTGCAGGCTATTTCTGCTGATTGCCGCTGCCAGCAGTTTGGCAGTTCAATTCTCATTGGCTCAAGGTTGACTCAGCCTTCCATCCTTCCAAGGATAAAATGATGACCCAGATTGTTGGGGGCAATATGCTGACTCTGTAAACTGTTTAGAGACTGCTATAAAGCCCTTAATCTAAGTCTAAGTGCTATTGCTATATTTGTTAATATATTAATATTAGTATTATATTTGTACTAAAATATTAGTATATTTGATTGCAATCCCAAAACATAATCTACAGACACCTTGAATAATAAATTGCACTTTTAAAATTGCACATTACCTTCTATGAATTATTTTTGTGGTTAGCTTTAACCTACAGTATCTAAATATATTTGTATGTCATATACTAGGTTATGTGTCCTGTCCCTAAAGCACTGGGATAAAATTCGTCTTCCAAAACTTTAGCACAGCCTGTAAAGTATGTGTATAAAGCAGATCTCCACCTCAGCCCTACGGTTGCTTTTTTAATTTGTTGGAGTTTAGAGGGCGGTTAAAGGACAAAATGGGCGGCTTAAATCTTATTTCACTTCTTAAAACTCCAAGTTAAGAGACAGATGTGGATGGGGGGGGGGGGAGGTGTCATTCACTTTTAGAGTCCTGTACAATTTTTTCATGCCACAAACAAAAATGTGCTGTAGGTCTCAAGCTGATAGAAATTGCTTCGAAATGTTATGCAGTGAACTCTCCAGGGTCCTGATACTGTCAGAGTACAAATTTAAAAGCATCAACTCTCTCCATAAATAATCAATTCTTAATTGATTTCCTTAGTTTACTCTTCCAGAAAAATTCCACACCAATTGATCAACTTCTAATCTCAAGTCCTTTCCACATATTTTTAAACATTTTCAAAATAGTCTTTTATATATTTGGTAATGGTTTTAATAGCATTGAAGAGATTCATTTAATTTGAAATGAGAGCAACATACACCAATCTTCAAATATTTTAGTGTTTCATTATTTTTAATAGTTTTTTTTTATTTTTATACATGTCATTGCATGAATGGGTTGATTCCTGGGTGTCATACAGTTCAGTAGAAATAAACGCAACATTACATTTCATTTTCGTTTTTACTGACACATAACTTCTACTATCATCCTTCAATTCTAAATCTTCTCATAGTTCTGACATATGCTGTATTATCTTAACATCTGTTTTTACTATTTCCCTCCTCTTATTTCTACCTCTATTTTAATCTCCCCCCTTTCCCTATCATTCTAATTTTCAAAGATGTGATATTTCTTTTTTCATTATTCAATATTTCAATATGCACTTCTAACATCAATCATGATCTTTCAAGCATTTAGTGTATATTCATTGTTAATCACATTTTTTACATATTTAATATTTTCCCAATACCCTCCAGATCTTATAATTCTGCTATTAATACTCTAGTTTTCATTGAAATATGTTCTTTTTTTGTCTAATCTCAAATTACTTAATCCTAGCTTTTCACTGTTAATCACATTTTATAAATATTTAATAATACCCTTATACAAATTCTGTTTATCTAATTTACAAACTATTTTTCCACCTATATAATTCTAATAATAATATACATTACATTACTTCCTAATATATTAAAAATGATTTTTATCTCTTACACCACATACAAAGCAGTTATCAAAGTTATATAGTTCTAATATTCATACACATTATTAAAATACTTTCATAGCACATTTTGCATTACATTCCTTTTCTTACCTTTTATCCCACATCTTTCACACTCATCTAAATTTTTAATCTTTTTTTGTTATCTCCCATACACTTCTTTTAATTATTTTATTTCACCTACTTTTGAATCTGTTTTATAACTATGCCGTCTAGTTTCTTCTCCCTTCACCCTTTCCCCCCACTGTTTAGTTCTATGGCTACCTGTTCTTTTTCTCCAGCTGTCTTCCTGTTTCTCCCATTTCCTTTTCACATCTTTTAGAATATTTTCCTTCTTTTCTACTCCCTTATTCACCATCAATTGTACTAATTTCTTCTTGTTGTCTTCTTGTTTTCCCGATTCTGCTGACTCCTCCACTCTTTCTAGTGATTCCACTCTTTCCTCATTGTCCTGTTCTTTATTTGTTGTTCCTTGTATTATATTTTCCAATTTTGATCTATACGTTCTATACAACCAAAAATTTCCTTCATCTCCTTCTGTTGTTCTTTTATAAAACCCTTAATGTCTTGATAGATCAGCTCCATTTCATTGTCTCCACTTGCTTCTATTTTACAGTCAATCCAATTAAAGAAGAAAGAAACCAGGGGTTTATCTGCTCCAATCACTTTAATTTGCTCAACAATATTCAAAATCACTTGGTTAAAAGTCTTGTTTGTTGTGTAAGACTCCAGTAATTTTTAGATAGATACTTATAATCCAGCAATTTAAACAGTCCCAAAATTGCACAGCTCTCCTTTTAGCAGCAGATGGCGGTCAGACTTCAACTTGGTACTGCCTCTCTGTGTAATGCTAATAGTCTAATTTTAATTATTTTAATTATAAATCTCGTAGTAGGGCAACGTTTATAATTGGGGGGAAAAACAAGCTCCAGATCGAATTCCAGTATTTTTTAAAATACCTTTTCAATCTTACTTCTTCATTTTGAGAGTTCAATTTTCTTTTCCTTAGTTTTCTTTAAAAAATTTCTCTTCTTACATATTCTGATATTTTTAATGTGCTTGTTCCCCTGCTAGCCAATAGTTCCCATATGCTTTCCCCTTGAATTTCTTGGGCTCGCTTTTCAATTAAAAAATACTCTCTTACCCAGTTCAGAAGCCACTCACATTCCTCTTCCAGTCTTAGGTTTTCAGGCTGTCTTTGGCTTCATGGCAGCCATGTTTGCTGCCGTTGCTCCCTGTCATTGGCTGAGGGGGCTTTCCTAGTCAGTGGGGGGGGGGGAGATGCAGCTCCCATCTACCTGGTAGGTGGTCCCCCTTTGCTTTGCCACTCCTACAGAGTGACTATGGTCCAAATTTGGACCCTCTGATGAGAGATTGGAGCTGGCCGTGGAGTTCGCAGTCCAGGTTTCTGATGGCACCACAAGTACAACCGGAAGTTTTTTAGTGTTTCATTATTGTTCGGCTGATTTATATGGCCACCCATTTCATCAAAGGTGACTCTGGGCAGTGTACGGTAATCCAACAAACAATGCAGATATAAAACAATATAAAACTAAAAATCAGAATTAAAAATTAACATTATTAAAATTAAGAGCAAAATATATATTCTGTAAAAATATATTTTTGTTTAGTAAGATATCATGTGCTGAAATAGAAATATTGCATTTGTCTAATTCATCTGCAAGTTATATGAAGCAGGGAGTCAAAGTCTCTAAACTGATGATATGTTCTATCTTCATTAATTCATTCATGGAGAAAAAATACTTCATTTTATTTCAACAAGATCAATATTTTTCAAGACCATGAAGAAGAGTTTTCCATGACAAACCTCTGGTTATAGCAGAATACATACAAATAATAGTATATTTATTAACTACAGTGAAGATGACAATTGCAAAACACTGGAAAATACAAAGCATTGAAATAATAGATATAAACTACATAATTTGAAAATAGCAATAAAAGGATCAGAGCCAGTAGAAAGGGGATGAGGCACAATAAAATATAGCAAACGTATTTAAAACTTCTGAAATCCAAATGAATGAATTTAGTGATACTGTATTTTTTGACTGATTAAATGTTATAGAAGCACAATGATAGAGTAAACAAAATCAATGCTGTTGTTAGCAATAGCAATAGCAGTTAGACTTATATATCGCTTCATAGGGCTTTCAGCCCTCTCTAAGCTGTTTACAGAGTCAGCATATCACCCCCACAGTCTGGGTCCTCATTTCACCCACCTCGGAAGGATGGAAGGCTGAGTCAACCTTGAGCCGGTGAGATTTGAACCGCTGAACTGCCGATAACGGTCAGCTGAAGTGGCCTACAGTACTGCACCCTAACCACTGCGCCACCTCGGCTCATTTGCTCTCATTTGTTAGTGTCTACTGTCACCCATTCAAGAAGATATGCAAAATACTGCTCGAAGAAATTGCAGAGCTTGGAAAAGGCATGGTTTAAAATTATTTTTCCAAACATTTGTTGGCAAACAAGCATGATCTTTCTAAGAAATTTATCATTGCTCCTTCAGGGCGCACAACAGACTTGATATTTGCAGTAAAAAGTATATTGATGATACTGGACTGTATACTGCACAACAGGACTAAATGAAGACGTTATGAAAGTCCTACTGCAATGTCTGGAAGCTGTAAAGGTCTAGAGGGATGGAAACAAATTCAAATGTAATCTGCATTCTGAGTTTAAGAGAAAAATGGCCAATTTCTGTAGTTCTACACATTATAGAGCCAAGGTGGCGCAGTGGTTAAATGCAGCACTGCAGGCTACTGCTAGATCAGCAGGTCAGCGGTTCAAATCTCACCGGCTCAGGGTTGACTCAGCCTTCCATCCTTCCGAGGTGGGTAAAATGAGGACCCAGATTGTTGGGGGCAATATGCTGACTCTCTGTAAACCGCTTAGAGAGGCCTGAAAGGCCTATGAAGCGGTATATAAGTCTACTGCTATTGCTATATCTACTGCTATTGCTATAGAAATCATCCACCCTTTTATAGCCACAGCTAGGCAGCAGAGGGTGCACATGATGTGAGAGCTGTATCAAGCCTCAGGGGTGGGTATCAGATAAGGCATTTCCTGGTAATGCTAAGCAGCTACTTCAAAGAAGGAGGTGAGCCAATGCAAGGATCAAAAGATCTATCGGGAGATGAACTTTAGGACTACTAGCTTTCCATTCTATGGGCTCATCTATTTGCTACTTAGCAGTAGAAATCAGTTCAAGTAGACATTAGAGGGCAGCCCAGAGTTATTTTAATTTTTCTCTTTAACTTTTTAAAAAAGGACATAGAAGCAGGTGTGCTTTACCTGAAGCAAGTAGATGAGCATTTTTTCCTTTTTTTATAATAAAAATAGTTTTTTTTTAAAGTAGAGAAACAAAAGTTATATAACACTCAACTTTGCTTTACCATCCCAATCTGAGTTGGAAATGCTATGGTATCTTGAGCTTCTGTACCTGGAATCTATGAGAAACTGGTTGGGGAGATCCTAGCAAGTTGGAAGGGTTCCACCACAAAACCGTGTTCGACTAAAGCGCGCTCGACGAAACCGTGTAGCTGACGTCATCACAGTGCGACGAAAAAAGCACGCTGTAAACGCTAAAGCTAAAATTAACCCCTAAACCTAAACCTAACCCCCCTAAACCTAATCCTAAACCTAAACCTAACCCTTAACCTAACCCTAAACCTAACCCTAAACCTAACCCTAAACCTAACCCTAAACCTAATCCTAACCCTTAACCTAACCCCAAACCTAACCCTAACCCTTAACCTAACCCTAAACCTAACCCTAACCCTTAACCTAACCCTAAACCTAACCCTTACCTTAACTTGAATCGGCTTGCTTTCAAAGCGCTATTTAAAGCGCCCTTTTTTCTCCCCGGTCGCTGTTGTCGCCCTGCTGATGACGTCAGCGACGCGGTTTAATCGGGCGCGCTTTAGTGGAGCGCGGTTTTGTCGTGCCACGAGTTGGAAGTACTATTTATCTGTAAACATCTAGGCAATCAAGAAACATAATTGTTTGCATTGTACATAATTATTGTACACCACCCACAGAATATCTGTGACTTTGGAGCTGTCCTGGATTTATAGCTTCAGCTGGAACCACAGACAGAAAATATGACCAGGAGAGTTTTTGTCTTTTTAAAGTCACTGCACCTATTATTTTCTTACCTGGACCCCAGGAAGCTTTGGTGACAGTAACACATGCTCTTATCACCACATATCTTGACTTCTTTACCCTAGTCTACATGAGGCTGCCTTTGAAGACTGGAACTGATGGAGAATGCAGTGAAATATTCTTTTTGGCCATGCACTGGTTGGCAGTAAATTTCAGGAGTCAATTTAAAAAAGCTAGCAATCATCTTTAAAGCTCTACATGATGTAGATCTGGTTACATAGGGAGCCCAAGAGCCTGTCATTGAGGGGAACACTATCTGTTTCATGCACAAATATTCTTACTTGAAATCTATCATTCTTAGGCCAACACTGATTTTAAATGAAAGCAAGGAAAAAACTGCCAAATATCCTTTTCTGAGTTAAAGGGAGAAAAAAGCCTTGTTAACTTCTTGTATATACTGATGAAAGTCAAAGAACTAACCTACCAAAAACCAAATCATGATGCATAGTTTAATCCAGAGAATATAGGTGAGATACTTTCATTGGACAAATAGTAAATAACTCTGTGTGCTCCTAGTAGGCCAGGTCTATAGAATAAGCAAATGTAAACTAATCCCATGAAAGATCTCAAAATGCTGTTTAGAACAATCACTAAAGTGATATCCCCTTACCCATATCTAATGACATTCACAGAATAACATACTAGGTTTTAAATATGCCTGACAGATGTCATGAACAGGATAAACCATATCCTGCCATTTGAGAAGAAGACGGGCAGATGTTTTATGCCTCATATCTTTTCTGGTTGAAATAGATAATGTGGGTGGTCTTTAGGTTACTTTATGAACTTAACCATGGCCTTGTGGTACTTTTCCTAAATGCCAGATGTCCTGTTAGCTCTTTGAGGTAGACCAGACCAAGAAATATATTCCATGGGATGAGCAGAAGTATACTTTCTCCCATGGCCATGGAATGAATTGCTAAGTGTTGGTTAACTCACCAACAAGCATTGGTTAACAGGTAAGAAGAAAAAACATAAAGTTTAAACTTGGAACAGAGACCTGCCACCTGTAAACTATTGAACAATCAATTCTAGGTGACTCACCAAGACAGATTTCATGGGAAATCTTCCAAACTGACATCAAGTTTACATCCCAAGTTGTCTTTCCATACTTTTTAAAGAATTTCAAGACACCCTATTGTATTTAAGAACTTTGTACCACAACAGAAGTTCTTTCAAAGAGGTTCTTTGAATGTATACATCATTCTTCAAATACTGCTTATGTTTGCAAGTAAAACACTACACACTTAAGAAGAAGAAAAATGAACGTACTGTTTAAAAGGTGTAACCATCAAGATAGATAGATCTCCTAGATTTTCCTTCAATAATCTAGTTCTTAATCCTATCATGCTCTATCTTATAGAAAATACAATTTCTTTCCAATTAAATAAATTAATAGAAAAGTCATAAGTATTTTATAGGAGAAGGAAAGTGAACAGTCAAGAAAAAGGTATCATTTTCATCTTTTCCAAACTTTTAAAATTTAAATATAGATCCATAGTAGTTATAAGTATGTTAATACTATTTTTATGCCCAGGTTATATTTGCTGTATATTTGAGTAGCAGATCAAGGCTGTGGTCAGGAGAGCCTTTGCTCAGCAGTGTCTCTTAAGGGAATGGAAAGGTACTGCAAGAGGGACAGATGCCCTATGCCTAAGGCATTTCTGATATGCTTTACATGTCACTGCCCCCCCCCCCCCCCCAAGAAGCTCTGGCTGCTCCAAAATGTACTTGCTGACAGGTTTTTATATTAAGATTTTTCCCCACTGCTGCAACTTGTAAAATGAGCAGGAGGCTCAGAGTTGGGATTTGCAAATCTCAGTATAATTTTTTGCTGATTCAAGAATGAGTGGCCAGCACTTTAAAACTCAGCAAAGGAGAAAGACCCTAGGTTTTCCTACAGGTTAGTATAAAGTGAAAAATAGCTGATCTGTTCATGCCTGCTGCAATGTTGTGCGTGGGGAACAGACGAGGAGCCACATCACAACAATGCTGTTTATTCAAGATAAGAGCAGACTATAAACCAACATCCAGTTTCCTGCGGACAGCTCCTTTTAAGGGAAGCTCTTAAGCCAATTAACCAATAACTTTAAAATACTTCCCGCACTTGCACGGCAGTAGGAAAAGCCTCTTCTCGTACCTGAGTGAATGAATTTTCATACAGCAAGCATATAGATTAATCCAACTATAGCAGACCAATGAAAACCTCTGAATGACCTCCACCGTTTACTATTGTTTAATTGCAAAGCTGACTGACACAAATACTAAGGATTTTTTTAAAGAAACCAGTGCTGTACTGCAGCCACTTCAGCTGACTGTTATCTGCAGTTCGGCTGTTCAAATCTCACTGGCTCAGGGTTGACTCAGCCTTCCATCCTTCCGAGGTGGGTAAAATGAGGACCCGGATTGTTGTTGGGGGCAATATGCTGACTCTGTAAACCGCTTAGAGAGGGCTGAAAGCCCTATGAAGCGGTATATAAGTCTAACTGCTATTGCTATTGCTATTGCTATTATTAAATTTCTGTGCCAGACTCGCTAGGCAAATATGTACAGAGGTCCTCCGGAATTCGGGTTCCTTGGGCTGATTCCCCTTCAAAGCAGCTTTTGGATTCTCTCCGCGGTGGTCACTCGGTGAGGCGTGGACGCCCGCAAGGGATTCCGCTGGGCAGCAACTTATGCAAATGAAGGGGGATCCCTCCTTCCCAAAGCCCTCCCCTCCCGGCGAACTTGGCCAAGAAAACAAATCGCCCAGCCAGTTCAGAGCGCAGCTCGACGAGAGGCGCCGGCGCTTGCTACGACAAGGCCCTCATCTTGGGGACCAGGGAAGCTCCCCTCCGATTCCTGGGGAACTACGGCGTTTGCAAACAGATGGGCAGCCTGGTCTTCCGGGAGGGGCGTCCCCGGGATGCAGTTCGGCTCGCCGGTATAGTGTGCGTGTGTTCGGGGAAGGCGCGCGCCGTCTTACCCTCTTTCCGCCCCCTTGCCAAACACTCGGCTGCTCCCCGATGCAGGCCCGGCAGTCGAATTCTCGCGCGGTTCCTTCTTACGAATTGAATGGGACCCCCCCGAGACTTGGAGCTCGCCCGCCTCGCCCACCTTGCTGCAGCGCTTGCGGCTCTCGTCCTCCGCGGAGCAGGTGGCTGCCGCCTTCAGGCCGGCAAACCGAGGGCGTCCTCTCCAGCATGGACTAGAGGTAGGTGAAACGGGGGCGGAATCGCACGGGAGACCCGTTGGGGGCCGCCGGGAATCCCCGAGGCCTCCGCCCAAGGCATCTTCGGCCGCGCCCTCTCCAGCAGGGAGGGAGGCTCGCTCGGCTATGCTGGGATGCGCGCTGCTGGCGGCGGTGCTGCTAAAGGCAGGAGGAGGGTCAGCCGCAGGTTCCCTTGACCCGATGCGGGAGGTAGGGCGCGGGGCGCGGATGAAGGAGACTCCCGCCCTCTTCCTCCTCCCCTGAGTGGGCCAGAGATAAACCGGCCCCCTCCGCCCGCCCTTCTCTTAGGTGTTGGGAGCCGGAGTCCTCCTCGGGAGGGAGGAGGGAAGGGTTCCGCAGCCCCTGCGTAGCTCCGCGGCTGGGCCCGAGCTTACGCCGCTTCCGGTTTTGCAGCTGGAGCCGCGTCGGCGTCCTGCAAATGGCCCGGCTGGATGCGGCAGGACTGGTGCTGCTGTTCAGTGCCGTCCCTGACGGAAGGCGAGGACCGGGAGGCTCGGTGCAGCAGCGGCGGCGGGAGCAGAAGCCTCTAGAAGAGCTCCGCCGGCGGCGGCGGCAACAGCAGGAGGTGGAGGAGCGGGACAGCCGGCCTGCGGCATCCCACATCCTGGGCCGGCGGCTTGGGCAGCGCGAGGAGGACGAGGGCCAGGGGCGAGAGGCTCTTGGGCTGCGGCTGCCTCGGCATGAGGAGCGCTCTGACGGCGCCCGGCTTTTCTCTGTTGCTGATTGGCGTGTCGCTCGCCTGTTACTCGCCTAGTCTGCGCTCGGTGCAGGATCAGGCGTACTCGGCGGCCGTGGTGCTGGAGGGCAAGGTGCAGGCGCTGCCCCCGGCAGCGGATTCTCCGACGCCAGCAACCGGCAACTGGAGCAGGGACGAGACGCCGACGTCCGGCATCCTGGTGAAGGTCCTGGACTTGTGGCCCCTCAACAGCGGTGGGCTCCAGAAGGAGCAGCTAATCCGCGTGGGCTCCATGCCGGCGCCCTGCTTCAAAGTCAAGCGTAACAACCGCTACATCTTCTTCCTGGAGCCCACCGAGCAGCCTCTGGTCTTCAAGACCTCCTTCGCCCCGCTGGACACCAGCGGCAAGAACCTGAAGAAGGACGTGGGCCGGATCCTGTGCGTCGATTGCGGTGAGTAAGTTGCCTCGCCGGTGGGCTGCCAGCCTCGGTTAGCAAAGGCGCGCCGTTTCCCCCCCCCTCCCCGTTCTCCCGGCCGCCTTGTGGTCCTAGGGCCGAGCCCCCTTGCGTCTTTAATGCCGGAGGTCTCTCGCGTTTCTCCATACATATTGCTGCATTGTGAAAGGGTTTGGCGCCCTTCATTCCGGTTCCTTTCCCGTTTGTCTTTTGTGTGTGTGTGGGAAGAGTATGGAAAGAAGACCTCGGTTCCTCTTATGGGAGAATTTTCTATTGGAATCACGGCTCTCTGCCTGTTGAACTCTATGACAGCCCTGTCAGCTTTACATTTCTCTGCCTCGTTGTGTCTTTTCTGTCCCTAATAATTGCTGTTTGGGGGGAAGTAATGGACTAAGCTTCATGGTCAACAGATTCACAATTGGAGACTGGTGACATCTTTTAAAAATATAATAACCTGCCATTAAACCAGATGCTGCTTGCTAAATGTTCAAATATTCAAGTGTTGTTCTGAAAGCTCTAGAAATCCTAGACTTCTGAATATCTTTTCTAGATTTCATTGGCATTTAGGTGATGTTGTTATGACTGAGGTTGGATGAGGCTATTGAACAGCCAGATCATAGTTCCAGGGCAGCGTGTCCTGAGTTTGCTGAACGGGCGCATGGGATAATAAAAGGATAACGTTTCACTGTTGCTGCAGGCCAATTACTTTTCATGGAATTTGACAAAGCAACGCACCTAAGGGCCAAGACAAAAAAGTTACAGTGCACCTAGACTCAGAAAACATAATGGCTTGGTATGTCCAGACTTTCTAGATTTCACTGGAGTGAGTGGGTTTTAATTGCTTTTTTGAGTGTCTTTCGTTCAGTTGAACCACATGTATCACATGCACCTATTTGTTCTGAAAAAGGTCCGGGGCATTGAGGGCAGCTTTGACTTGGACAACTGATTTCAATCTGGAAAATAGCATAATGGGAAAAGGTTGTTGCTTATCAATGCCATTGCTTTGGTCACATTTGGAGACATACCAGCTGCTTTAGGACAGCAATGGAAACACTGAGAAATCTAATGTTTTATCATTTGTTTCCAATTTACTTGTCCCAGTAAGATAATTGATTGTAGAAGACCTCTTAAAATTGGATTGTCTGGTTTTTCAGGTTTGCTTTGCATACCTAGTGTCATGTGCCAGTACTTTATGTTGTATTTTTCACACACATGGCCTCTAGTATTTGGTTATTTTCAAGCATATTCTCTCCCTGTTTCTTCTTCCAGTTAAGATGATTAAAAGAGAGACCTTTTGGTGCCACAGACTTTCTAGACCTGCCTTTTTAGTTTATGAACTCTATACTATGACTGATAGAAATATATATTATAGAAGCAGAAAATCTATATATCGTGAGTGGGTTTTTGGAAGAAAACATTCAAATGAATGATCTCTATACCATTTCATAATCTCCCGTTTATCAATTAACTTGCCTTGATTTATTTTTCATGAATGTTGTCTTTTCCTATATTCAGGGAAAAGAGTCCCAGTGGTTTTTGTTTTTTTAAAAAAATACAGATTATCTTTTATCTTCAGTGAATGAATTCATAAAACACAATGCTGTAGGATGGGTAAACAGTCTCTCTATACTGCTTAAAACAAGATTTTCAAAACAGGTGATACAGATGCTCATTAAAATAGATGTATTTAATTTCTCTGATACGTTCTCATTTGGCAGTAGTGCTAAAGATTTCAAAAACAACTTATGGACTTTAAGACTATAAAGTTAAGCATGTTTCGTTGGAAATAAACTTTTGTTACTAACATAGGCTGCAGCCAACACATTGAACTTCCTGTTCGTTTTTACATTCCTTCTAATCTGCGGAAGCCATAGTTCTTTGTATATGAATTCTCTAAGCTACCAGTAAAGAGAGAATGCAAAATGATGCTTCCAACTAATTATTCTTCAATTTAGTTTTCACAAACATGCGCAGAGCAAAACTTAGAAAAACTGTAATGGTTTGACTGCCCATAGACCTGTGATGACTATGACCAAAGGAACGGGGTGGGGGGGGAGGGGAGGGAAGGGGAGTGGGAAAGAAAACACTGGTGCCAGTCATATGGTTCTGCAGGGTAAAAGGGAGAAAAGGAAGCAATTTTTCTGCTATTGTCACCACTTGTATCACCTAATGCATCCCTTTCCACCTTTGACAAATTTATCTCTTTTATAATGCAGTTCTTTCTCTTATCAAGCCATCGTTGTATCCTTTTCATCTGAAAGAGCTGGGGCACTTGTGCAGTTATACAAACAAGCCCTTTCTTTCTCATGACTGTGCCAAGAGGTCTTTCTGCAGAGGCTCCTCACTGAAATGTCACCTATCATAGAACAACTCTTTTTCACTGTTTGGAATCCTGACAGCTACTTATTTCACAGGGCTTGCTATTCTTTCTTTCAAGTCATCTTATTAATTCCAGCATTTACCTTTGTAGTTGCCCCTGTTTGAACCAGCTCTCAGTTAACTGGTGAGGTAATCTTGCGATTTTCAGCTCTTTAATTCACTCTTGACCCTTAAGTCTATTAAGAGACCCTTGTGCGCGCACGTTGTTTAGGATATTACTTTCTTTTTGATACAATTGTATCAAAACAGTACATCAATGTTTGTGTATAACAATGAATTTAACTCTCCCAAAGCTAGTAAGCTCTGAAGTGGGTCCCAATCAGAGTTGATCGGGAGCTGCCCCAGCTTTGTGGGGTACTGCAGGGTTCAGTACTCTCTCTATTCCTGTTTAACATCTACACGAAGCCACTGGGTGACACCATCTGTCATCATGGGATGTAGTATCTTCCTTATGTGGATGATACCCAGTTGTACATCTCTGTCACAGGTGAACTAAGCAATGCAGTAGATACTCTTTTGCAATGCTTGCAGGCTGTGGGGTTCTGGATGGGGAACAACAGGCTTCAACTAAACCCTAGTAGCTCAGAATGGTGGCAAGTGGGGTAGTCTTCTGTATCTGGGGTTCTTCCATCTTTGATTTTGGATGGGGTTGCACTGCCCCAGATAGACCCAATCTGGAGGTCTTCCTGAACTTGTGATTCCTATACAAGGAGCTAGGAGGGCTCAATTCCATGTTGTGCATCAGTTGCCTCCTTTTCTGGATTGGGAAAACGTTTCAGTTACTCATGCCCAAGTCATCTTCCTTATGGTTTACTTCAATGTGCTGTACATGGGGCTACCCTTGAAAACTATTCGGAAACTGACTCTTCCCCTAGATGGTTGCTAAAGAGTAAGAGTGGATTTGAACATGGCACTTACAAATGACTCAGAATGACTCTTGGATGGCTGTGGACCAACCCAGGATGGGGAATCTTGAACACTGCAGCTCCTTGTGAGAGCAGTGGGAAAGTCAGCAGCATTTTTTACATCTCTTTCTACCAACAGAATGTTTTCGTAAGTATGCCTGGGACTTTTAACCTCTTTTTGAACTTTTGCTTTTGTTCTTTATCCTTAATTGACTGACTTATTTCAATCTGTTTTTTGTTTTCTTTCTTTCTTTCTTTCTTTCTTTCTTTCTTTCTTTCTTTCTTTCTTTCTTTCTTTCTTTCATTTATTTGATTGCTCTTGTCAATGTCTGCTTTTCTGTATGGAAACAGAGCATGTGCCTCTGGATGGCAAAAGTGTTCATATTTGAATGACATTATTAAATATTCACTGCATGAGAACTATTTTATTAACCTGCAAAAAGTTTTTAAATCAAAATAATCAGAAAATATCTTCTTTGTTTGTTTGTTTTTTGCTTATTCCCTGCTTTACTGATATGCTGCATCGAGCAACAGCATATTAGAATACAGAGAGGAGGAAGAGGCTGACATTTGGGAGTTGGGGGAAACAGAGACTGTTTAGCAACATGTAATCTTTAGCTGATTTTTTTTCTAAAAGGTTTGATGAACTCATAAAGACCATGAAAAACACTCCGAAAAAGCTGACCCTGAATACTTTAAAACCCATAAAAAGAACTTATTTTCAAAGCAGCAGACTCTTTAGGAAGAAATATAGACACAGAAACAAATACAGGCTGTGGAAAACATTCAGAAGGAATGTGTTATCCAGCAGTCTATTAGCCAGGAATAAATATAGACTCAAAAAACAGAGTTGACTTCATATACCTTCCTGAAACTCAACCCTGTGTTTTTCTATAATGACAGAAAACTCTTTGGGTGAGGAAGTGGCAAATGTGTATTTTTAAGGGGTTTGAAGGAGAGTGGGAAATGGACTTATATTTAATTGGGGAATGATCTTATCTCATTTTTTAGGGAGAAGATAGATTGGCTTTGGAGATTGGATTTATTGTATTCCATCAATCAATAGTTGATATGAGATGGTATTAAGAAACAATTGTGGATATTTGATCTGGGACTAAATATTTGGGATGATTTGGAATTGAAGCTTTGGTAAATTTTCTATGAGTTGATTACAATAGAAGTTTGTTAACAGAGGATTTTCGAATTTCAATCTTGTCTTTTATTACTGTTAATAATTCTTATTACTTTTATACTTTTATTATTTATTATTGTTGTTTTTCCTGTTAACCACTTCATTATTAATGTAGTATGTAGATGACAGGCTAACAATTTGTAAACAGATTTAGTAGTTAGTAGCTAAAAATTCTTTTGGACTCTTTCATAAGGGGTGAGAAATTAACACTGTTGTATTGTATTAATCAGCTTTCAACTAGGAAACTTTTATGCCTGTTCATTTTTTTCTGCTTCTGAAATATTACGTTTATCAACAATAAAAAAGCAAATCTTTTGTAATATCATTTCTCTCTTCCCTCCCTCTCTCTGTCTCTCTCTTTCCCCCACTCTCCTTCTCTCTCTCTTTCCCTCCCTCCCTCTTTCTCTCTCTGTCTCTCTATCTATATTTCTCTCTCTTTCTGTCTTTCTCTCTTTCTAGCTCTGTCTATCCTTCCTTCCTATCTATCTATCTATCTATCTATCCATCCATCCATCCATCCATCCATCCACCTACCTGCCCACCTTCCCTCTCTCCATCTCTTCCTTTATCCATCCATCCATCCATCCATCCATCCATCCATCCATCCATCCATCTATCCATCCATCCATCCATCCATCCATCCACCTACCTGCCCACCTTCCCTCTCTCCATCTCTTCCTTTATCCATCCATCCATCCATCCATCCATCCATCCATCTATCTATCTATCTATCTATCTATCTATCTATCCATCCATCCATGCTCTCATGTCCAGCTTCATCTATCATGTGAATCCAGTCACTTGGGCTGTGGAGGGGGAGTGGAGGCTGGCAGGCAAAACCAAGAGTTGGGGATCCTTGTAAAATAAGGCAACTCAACCTGGATCCTGTCATGGAGACACTCCCCCTTTTCTCTCCCTCTCTCCCCCAGCAGCAGGGGCCCAGGTGGCTTGAGCGCAGCTCCATACTTGGTACACCAGCTGGGAGGCGGCAGTGCAGAGCCCCACCTCTGACTGGCAAGAGCGGAGCAAGTAAGGTGCACACCTTCCCCGTCACGGCAATAGCACTGGCTGGGAGGGATGCGTGAGCTGAACATTTAGAGCCACACTCAGTGAAGTTTGCAAGCGGGCTTAACGGGGCCACTTAGTGGGGAGGGAGACCCTGGCCCATTTGGTTCACTACAACGTAGGGTTGGGTGGGAATGCAGAAGGCGAAGGAAATCTCTGCCTCTTGGCATTCAACCTTCAAATACTCCTTTGGGGTGACTGGGAGGGGAGGGTGAGGGGTGGGGCCGGCCAGTGGTGGAATCATCAGACAGGGAGCCGCAGCAGAGGGACGAAAGGCCCTGTGGCTTGCTGACACCCGCCCTATCGCATATTGTGCTGGGGTGATGGTGCGTGTGCCCACAGGGAGGGCTCTGTGTGCCACCTCTGGCATGCATGCCATAGGATCACCACCAGGGGTATAGATTATCAAGAGACCTTGGTTTTCACAATTCTGGCCTTCCAGAAGAGTGTTAAGACTGTCACTTAGCATGAATCCAATAATGGCATGAAAACTTAGGATTGGTTAGTGGCTTAAGAGCACTCCCTCCGTCTTTTTAATTCTTAGCTGTGTTTTTTAACTTATCTATTTTTGTATAGATTTTTTTTGTTTTCTGTTTGTAAATCCCCACAGTGACTTGAGTAGTAAAATGGGCAGTGTATAAATTTGGCAAATAAATAAAAACAGTATGTTAAGTTTTCATGACAATCTCACTCGTGATTGGTGTTACAACTATGTGTTTTATGAAACTATCATAATATTTATAAAATATATAAACACCAAATAAAAGTAAAACCAACATAAAGATCATGTCTTTCTTATGGAAGACAGACATTGTAAGAAGCCTGTCTACGTGAACAATGAATATCAATTGATAAAATGGGTTTTATCCTAGGCTGCCAGAATTAGTTGCTGCCAGAATGCCTATAAAACATCATTTTCTTTAGATGGCAAAAAGACCTATATTGTTTCTTGATTCCCATTAATTTGACGAGGGGTGCTTAAGAAGGGTCTTTTTTATACATAAAGCGAAAGTCCCAAAGCTGCTTTTTCAAGAGAATCTCCATAGGCATATAAAGCAAAATGTACCAACAATTCACCTATCCTGATCAAACCAGTCTTTGAACCTGACATTAATATGGGTAATATGTCTAGTTTGCCCATAGCAAATCTGTTCTTATAGGATATGGATGTATAAATGGGTAATGATCAAGTTGTTCAACATCACCATTTCTTTTTGAAGCCCCAATAATCTAGTAAAATAAAACACTTTAGTGGCTATAAGGCCTTGCTTTTAATTTTACCTATTACAGTATAGACAATTGGTAATTTCCAATAGGGAAACATTGTGAATTTTAGTTATAGTTATTAGTTCAATATTGATGGTTAATGAATGATGGTTGTGATCTGTCAAATTTAGGTAAAGGTTTGAAAAGGAAGAATCTAACTAAGTATTTGGTTAACCCCCCTGATCTGTTCCATCCAGAAGAGAGAGAAATTGATGCAATGGTTGTCAGTTAGCAGGAAAAAATGGGCAGACTGAATAGAGCAGGAATCTGAAAATCAGCAAGAGAGCGAGGAGGGGAATGTATAGTCCTGATAACCAGTGAGAGCTATTTCTCCCTTCCTGCCTCACTAAAGATGCAACCAGTTACCGTAGCTGCTGTTCAATCAGCAATCAATTGATCTTGGAGAGGGCAAGGAAAGGAAACAGAATCACATTCTGAAAGGCTTGAAACTTTAAGTTTGAGAAGTGTCCTTTCGGAAAATAAAAATATATTGTTTTAATATTGTATTTTTTTTTAGTGAGCAGAGTCGTATATTTGATGGGAGACCTTATAAATGGAATGGATAAATAGACGAATTATTGTTGCATCATTAGAATTATTGAACTGGAAGGGAGAGACAAAACAGGAGCATTGATAAGGGTGGGAGTCAACTTCTTTTGAAAAGGTGCTTCAAGGATTTAAGGACATTTATCTACGCCTGAAGACTCCTCAGCTACTGGAAGTAGTTGAGAACTAATGGCATCAGTTGAAAGATCAATTGCATTAGTTGCTAAGGTTAATAATAAGTTCAGCAGTAGTATAGTTTGCATTAAGGTCTGCATTGGCCTGTTGAGTCTTTGTAGAATACCATCTTATTTGTTCTTAGGCAAAATGCCAAAACTGCTAACTAGGCTGGCTTCTGCTACAGCATCCTTGAACTCTAATCTCTTATCAGCTTGATCCTCAGAATCATGCTTTGCCCAAGATATACATGGAGAAGGATCATCAACAGCAGGCAATAGCTTACTCATGATGTTAAGTTGGAAGATTCAGATATGGGAAATTTGAAAATCAGCAAGATACAACATCATTTCGAAAAGCATATGAAATGCAGTAATTTGTTTGGAGGGCAGTAAAATCCACTGACTTCCAGAGCAACGTTGCAGACTCTCAGCTGCACAGAGATTCGTTATCTGGGGCTCACATTATGGAAACTGTCTTAGAGAAATTAAGATGGTTCTTCTTGTGACCCAGCAACTGAAATTTAGGCTGTTCATTAATATATGTAACACAATTGGATTTGGTTGCAAGGAATGAATGTGCTTATGACAGGCAGAAGTCTCTATTGTGATGGAGATTTGACCTGGACACTATTACCACCTTCAATAGTTTATTAATCTGAGATTGTTTAGGACTCTTCAAATTTATTTGCTGCCTATAATGTGGTTTAATTTTGAATGTTGTTTATCCAAATCTTTCTCATGAGCTTCAGTGAAGGAAGAGTTTTTTTCAGCATGCTTATGAACAAAGCTTCAAAGCTGCTCTTCAGTGAGTCTAGATTTTTACTAATAAGGCTAACAGCTCAAAAATGGGCATAATTGCAGGCTAATTCTGCCGACTGCCAGGAATTTGATCCTAACTGGCTCAGTTGACTCTGCCTTCCATCCTTCTGAGGACCCAGATTGTTGAGTGCCTAAGTGGCACTTAGGCTATTAGCATTTATAAGTCTAGGTGCTATTGCTATAAATCCAGGTTATATCAGTGCACTTTGATGATAAATGATTATGGAACCTTCTTTACTAATGAATAATGTGATTTAAAACATAAAATTGAGTCTTCCCAACTAGCAGAAAATTATTTAAATAATTATTTGAATTATATGACTTATTTAAATTACATTTATTTATTTATTTTATTTAAACTACAACATGGTTTTATTTAAATTACAACCTATCTAACAAAATGAAGATGTACCGAAAAGTAAGGTTCGTGTAGGAAAGTAGTCAAGGTGGGACTGGAGGAAATGCACTTTCAAACTCATCAGGCAACCTAAAGCTTGAAATGCTTTCAGCATTCTTCCGACGATCTCTTTGTAGTGAGGATCTTTGTTATTGCCTAAAAATTTCTGTATGACTTCTTTAAATGCAATCCACCCTTCTTTTTGAGGCTCCGTCATGGTATTGACAAACTCTTGATCAACTATAAGCCTTCTAATGTCTGGTCCGATGAACACACTTTCCTTCAATTTTGCCTCCGACAGGCATGGAAACTTGGTGACCAAGTATTTGAAGCATTCTCCATCTCTTGGAAGTGATTTTATGAATTGCTTCATCAATCCCAATTTTATGTGGAGAGGTGGTAGAAGAACTTTATGGGAAGGTACCAAAGTTTCTCGGAGGACATTTTTTTCACCAGCTGTTAGCACCCTCGGCTGCCAACTCTTCTTGGTCCAGTGATTTTGTTGGTCTCGACTGTCCCATAGACACAGAAAACAAGGGTATTTGGTATACCCAGCTTGTTGCCCGAGCAGCATGCACAAGGCCTTCAAGTCCCCACATACTTGCCAACCATGGTCTTCATATTTAAGTTCACGAAGAACCAATTCCAAGTTCTCGTAGGTTTCCTTCAAGTGTACGGAATGACCTACAGGTATGGAAGCGTAAAAACCACTGTCGAGTAAAACTGCTTTGAGACTTCTTTTTGAAGAATCTATAAAAAGACACCATTGCTCTCAATCATATTGGATTTTAAATTGACCCATCAGACCTTCAACATCGATGTAATAAATCAACTTGTCTTCCTGGGCAAAGTAAGGAAGGAACTCCTTTTCACGATGTTTGAACCATGAAGATGACACTCCTGGCAACAATAAATTCCTGCTTTTCAGCCTTGATCCAAGTAATTCAGCGGCATCTTTGGGAAGATTCAAGTCTCTTACCAAATCATTCATCTCCTCCTGAGAAAACAATTTTGGTCTTGTATCATCTTCAAAGTCAGAACCTGATTCGTCATCTGGTTCAGGTATGACTTCACCTTCATCGGAGCTAGGTATCTCTTCCAAGGTAACAGGGGGCTTGGGTACTGGTATATCTGTGCCATGGGGGGTGGGACGAATTTCTGAGTGAAGATTGGGGTATGAAATGGAATGCTTCCATTTGGAATTAAACCCTTTCACCTCGCATGAACAAAAGTAACAGTCATCACTATGGTTCTTTTGCTCTCGCCATACCATAAGAATCCCATAATGGAAAGATTTTTTCTTATCCTTGAACCAGTTTCGGAAGTCCTCAACACACCATTTGCACACTTTATGAGGCCCCCAAACTTTATCTTGATCTCCAATTTTTAGTCCAAAGTATGCAAAGTATACTTTTTTTACAAAGTCTGTAATATTCTGCTGTTGCTTCAACACTGTATATTCATCACAGATGAAACAGAAACTCTCTGGCGAATTAATACGCTTTTGCAGAGCCATAACATAATGGTTGAAGAATGACGAGCTAACATGAATTGCGATGAAAAAGTGTGAACAGCGTAGAACCAAGAACCTGATGATGATTCGTACACAAGTGTGGCATGCAGGAGAGAGCAGCTCTGTGTCTGTACACGTCACAGTGCTGGCCACGCCCCCTGCACTGACCGGAGATGCTGCTATCTGCCATGTGTCTCCCTCCCACTGGATTCTTCAGGAAAGATTAACCCCTTCTACCATTAGAAGCACAGACTTAAAACTTGCTTAGCTTATGTATATATTGCTGATCATCAGATTTACAGTGCTATATTTTTTTACATAACTTGCACAAACCCTTTAAGGCATTTTATATCTTAAATGCACTTATGTGAATTAATTAATAGTAATTTGGACTTTAAATTTGATTAAAAACCCATAATATAAAAAAATACCAAAAATTTAAAAAAAATTGATACATTTGAAGACAATTTCGCATGTTGTGGCAAATCATGACGTCCAGGAGTTTTTTCAATATTTTATTTGTTTTCAGCACACCAAGATACATGGAAATTAGATGAAAATAATCAAACAGCTTTTTAGTTGCAGACCTGTGAATTATTAATACAATTAAGTTTTTTTAAAAAAAAGAAATAATGATAGAATAATATAGGAAGCAGAAACATTCTTATACAATAATTAATAACTAAAAATTACTTGTAAATGTCCACAGGGGTTTTTTGCCATGTTGCGGTAGGAGCCATTGCCATAAATTGTATTAAATCAAGTTTGTTCTTGAATAAACAGTAAAAAATGCACTATTATTTTAAAACAACAGAATATACATTTTCATTAATTTTTCTTATAATCTAATTTAAAACAAAAAATATATATGCAGTTGCAGAACGGTCAGCACCCAATATTTAAATATTGAATAGTAAATTCAAATTTTAGTTCCGTCTTAATGTCTACAAACAAAAGAAAATCTGAATTGTTTTTTGAGTTCTCTAATTGTCTATTGATTTCCCCCCCTAAATTTAGTTTTGGAAAAACTAATAGACAATTAAAAAACCCACTAAACAATCATATAAAGAGAACCTACTTTTGTTAAAAGTTGGGTGCTTTTTTACTGATCTTGTAAAGGTGTGTGGGAATCATCTTGGGAGACAGCAATGAAATGCAGCCAAGGGAACAGTCAGATAAAAGACAGCTAAGCCTGCAGCAGAATGTGGTTGGGGCAAGAGGGTCAGAAGAGACCCTCTTTAGCTTCTCTTCTCTAACTGTAAAAGAGATGGTGTGGGAAGATGTACTTTCAAGCTTGAAATTCTGTAAAGACAATGCTTCTCAAACTTTTATTTTTATTACCCAAAGCAGCTTCTCAGAAAGTCATTTTTTACCCAATGTCGACCAAAAGTGTTATCCATTATATCTCACTTCCCTGTGACACTAATTGGCCAAAGCATCATATGATAAGTAAGACAGCTGTATTAGCTTACTTGCCACTGTCTGTCCCCTTTAGTATCTGCTTCTCCTTTTCTTCACTATAATTATAGGGCTTTGTACTTGAACTTCCTGTTCCTGTGCAAGAACATGTATTTTATTGACTGTTGTCAGACTTCCATGATGTAGAAGTGGGTTCCTAGCAGTTCAGTCCAGTTTGCCTGAATAGATAGTGAAAAAATCTGGCATACCTTTCTGAACTGGTAGTAATGGCAGCCTGGCCACACACCCAAACCAGTTTCCTGGTTACTGCTTGCTTGCCCTGCCCCAGTCTCTGCTCTGCAGCTTGCCTGCCTGAAGTGCTGCGCCACTGATCTGGCTACCAGGTAAGCCTGTGAATCGCGGCTTAGCTAGCTGTCCCTGTCCCCTTCCCTGTGGCCCTGCCATGCTTCCCTGCCTTCCATGCGGCCTTCTAAGTGTCCCCGTGGCCAACTTGCAAAGGCAGGCAAACGGAATTCTGTATGGAAGGCAGGGAAGCATAGCAGGACTGCAGGGAAGGGAGCAAGCAACCTACTCCCCTCCCCATGGCCTTGCCATGCTTCCCTGTCTTACCGGTGGTCCCCCATGCCCCCTTGCCTTCTGAAGTCAGCGTTCAGTCTGGCCTGACCAGTGGGTGGACAGGTGGCCCTTGGTGGAAATGCAGATGCTGTGCTAGGGCTGAGAGGGGCGGCGGCAATGCTGCGGGAGGGCAAGCAGACATCCCGGGGCTGCTGCACATGTACCCACTCTGTTTTTGCAAAGGCAGAGCTCTCCCCCCCCCCCCTGGGTGCAGGGCAATCCAAAGAGGGGAGGAAGATGTTGCAGAAAAGGCTGCCTTCCACCTGGGCCCGCGTGCCTCTCATGCCGGCTCCACGGGGCTTTGGGCTCGAAAGCAGCTCATTGGCTTCCCACCCAGCCACCTGCCTACTCCTCAGACACGGTGCTGCTTACCGCTGGTGAAGAAGCAGAGCAAGAGGCAGAAACCACTGGTGGGTGGGTGGGTAGCCTCTCATGTGGGGAGAGGGCCACGGCCGAGTCTCCTTCCCCCGGAGTGCTGGACTCCACAGGTCATTCCCGGGGTAGCACCGGTGGTCAGAGAGGCTGATCTGCAAAGAGAGCAGGGAGGTGGCCAGGTGGGAAGCCAATGGGCTGCTTTGGAGCTCAAAGCCCCACAGAGCTTGTGAAGGGAGCCCAAATAAAGGCGCTCTGGGGATCCCCCCCAAAAAAAGACAGCAAAGAGCCCCCGCCTGGTGCATGCTCACCCTCAAAACTTTTCGCCACCACTTTGGTGGGTGTGGGTTGGTGGGGTGCGTGTCATGTGAGTGACGTCAAGTTGGCCACACTCAGTCACATGCCCCCATCTAGCCACGCCCACCAAAACAGTACTAAAAAAAAAAAGAAACTCACCTCTGTTATGGTGCCATGTACAAATCCTAGTAGTTTATCTGAATTAAGCTTGTTTGAAGTTTGGCTGATGCAATGAAGAGGCTTGTTGGGAAATTCCTATTGTGGCCGAGGGCTACCCCTACCTTGGTTCAGACCTTGCTGCACGGAGAAATGCCAAATCTGCATTTCTAAAAGCTGGCATCAGCTTAGTATCTGCTTGGGGCAGGGAGCTGGGGCTCTTAAGTTTCTTAAGATTTTTATTTCTCTTTTAGGGGAAATATTTTATCTTGCCTTTTTAAATATTTCTCAAAATATTTCATTCTTCTAGAAGAGGGGTGGATGCTAACTTTCTATTGTATGCTAAGGTTGTCTAGGTCCAGCAGCTTTGGCAAATGATACAAGACAGTCTGTAATGAGCATGTGCTTGGAGCTCCCTTGTGTATGCTGAAATACCCTCCGGTTATCTTGGGAGAGAATTTCCAAAGACTTCACAGATTTGTAAACTGGGATGAAGACTCTGAAGTGTCATAATCACAGGGTATACTATAACTTCAATAACTTCTTATCTCTCAGTTTAGATGACCACTAGCACAATGGAGGCAGAGTCGGATAGTGGAGATGGGGAAGTTTAAGAAATTGACAAATTAATAGCTTCTGGAGCTTTGGTGGCAATCAATGTATTTTTTTCCAAATAGATTTTGAAATAAAATGGGAAACAGTGTATCAGAAAAAGGTTTGATATTATTTACTTGGAAAATATGCCTGGTCCTGATATTTCATGTGCGAGACTAGCATTTTAAAAGAAAATTAACCATATTTCTCCCATTCAAGTTACAGGAAATGGATTTGATTTTTGATTTTATTTGTCTTGTATGCCGCCCACTCCCGAAGGACTCCGGGCGGCTCACAATAGACAAGGGAAAGGGGAAAAACTAGACAAAGGCAACACTTTAAAAACAAAACCACAACATTCACAATTTCCGTGGGGCTGGATATTTCACAGGCCCCCCGGCCAGCTGGAGCAGCCAGGACTTGGTGGCTTTGCGGAAGGCCGGGAGGGTAGTAAGGGAGATCGACAGGGAAATCGTTCCAGAGGGCTGGAGATGCAACAGAGAAGGCTCTCCCCCGGGGGGTCGCCAGCCGACATTGGCTGGCAGATGGAATCCGGAGGAGACCTAACCTGTGAGATCTAATCGGTCTGAGGGAGGTAATCGGCAGGAGGCGGTCTCTCAGGTACCCAGGTCCGATGCCATGTAGGGCTTTATAGGTAGCGAATTAATGGAATTAATGCTTTTTTAGAATCACTAAATTATAAACTTAGATAAGCCATTTCCAGGATATTGTACAATTGTTCTGTAGGGAGAATGAGGCAGACAGGAACTGAGGCAAGGCAGGTTGAAGCTAACACAACCTTTTATTACAGTAGCATACAGCTCAATGTAAGGCAAACCTTGAACCAGCAAACAGCAACATTTGACAGCTGACAGCCCTTTTTATACTAGAGCTGTCAGACGCTTAACCAATAGAATGGCTGGATTCTCCCACCAGCTGGTTCCTCGCGTCTTAGCCAATCAGGAGCTAGCAATGCAAGTCAATGGCGTGGTAGCCTCGAGGACGTAACAATAATGCCCTGCATTTTGCCTCCATCAGAACAAATACAGTATAGGGGATTTATCATTTCTCTAGGTAATTGGTTTCACTGAAATAGAGAAATTGTCTATCAGTGTCAAAATATTCATGGTTATAGATGATATGCAAGCTATTCCTCATTCAAATGGATAATTCTTAAAATTACTATTATTTTAAAGTGCCAGAATTTGATGATGTAGCTAGATGTTCCTATTCTTAAAATTAAAACAGTAAATTAAAATGGCTGCAGCATTATGTAAAATTGTCCAATCTGTCATTAAAAAGTTTGGAAATAAAAAGAATATTAAAAATAATTAGGAAGGAAAGTACAGATGGATGCTACAACGATTATGGGGATAAGAAAATTCAAATGTAGAAACCTTGAAAGAGACAGATGTAGATGCAGGGATTTTACAAGGATTTCTTCTATTACAGCTTCTGTTGTCTTTATGATAAAATGCTGTGACAAGAAACCAACTAAAGAAACATAAGACCAGGATCTGTACTTGCAGAGCACAATGCTCTGATTATTAATTATTATTTTTAAAGAAGACAGCAAACACACTTCTCTTTTTACTTCCAATGGAAAGGATTTCTTCCACAACTTAATTACCATGCAGCAGAATAAGTGATTTCCAGATAACATCACTTCACACGGAGAACTAGGTCATTTTTTCCAGGGTACCATGTTCCCCTAAAAATCCTCTGACTTAGAAAACATGTTATCAGGTTTTACTTTTTAAGAATTAATTATCACTTGGAGAAATACACTGTGATGATTGCAGTCTGTGTGGAGGGAATATCTTCCTGGCAGCCATTCTTCCTAAGAATAACCTCCTTGAATGGCAATTAAATACAAAAACATTTTTCAAAAGCAGCAATGAACCTTCCCAGACATTCAGAGATCTGGAAAATAGGACTCTGAGAAGCAGAATGCAAACTTCAGGTTGGCAGTACCTTTGGATGAAAGAGAGCAACATCTCGGCCAATGTTCCCTCTAAGCTACGTGGCTGTGTGGCCGCGCACGTAACAAGAAAACACCATGCAGAAGTTTCAAACTTCCGCTCAGTGTTTTTTTATGTCTTAAAATATGATTGAAAATATCCCCCCTCCTTCCCTTCTCTCTCTGCACTGAACTCTCTCCTCCATCTGGTGATTGGTGAAATCAAGGAAGACTGGTGACCAATGACGCTGCAGAAGGGAAAATTCCCATTGGTCCTCTGGGGCTTAGTTGGTTCCTGGGAAAATGTGATTCATTGGTTGTAGTCTGCACATCCGGGGTTTCTCAGGCATTGCATCATCTAAAGCCCCATTCTGGGCTCATCAGCCTTTCTGCGATCCCTTCACTTTGCGGAGAGAGGGAAGCAGCGTGGAATTGGACTGCCTGAGCCAAAGGGGTCCACGGGATCTTGAGACTTGATTTTTGAGCAGTACCAATCCATTCCACTCTTTCCTTTCCCTTTATGTTCTCCTATCTTCCTTCCCTTTTCCTTTTTCCTTTCCTTTCTCCTTTCCTTTCCTTTCCTTTCCTTTCCTTTTTCCTTTCCTTTCTCTTTTACTTTCCTTTATTCTTTCCTTTCCTTTTCCTTTCCTTCTTTTCCATTTCCTTTCCTTTCTTTTTTCCTTTTCTTTCCTTATTTCATTTTTCCTTCTTTTTTCTTTTCCCTTCCCTTCCCTTCCCTTTCCCTCCCTTCTTCATCCTTTCCTTTCTTTTTTCCCATTTCCTTTCCTTTTTCCTTTTGTTTCTCTTTTCCTTTCTTTTCTTCTTTCCCATTTCCTTTCCTTTTTCCTTTCCTTCTTTTCCATTTCCTTTCCTTTTTCCTTTCCTTTTTCCTTTCCCCTTTTTTCCTTTTTCCTTTCCTTTTTCCTTTCCTTTTTTCCTTTTCTTTTCCATTTCCTTTCCTTTTTCCTTTCCTTTTTCCTTTCCTTTTTCCTTTCCTTTTTCCTTTCCTTTTTCCTTTCCTTTTTCCTTTCCTTTTTCCTTTCCCTTTTCCTTTCCTTTTTCCTTTCCTTTTTCCTTTCCTTTCCTTTTTTCTTTCCCATTTCCTTTCCCTCCCCCTTCCTTCCCTTCCTTCCTTCCTGGGGGTCTGAGGGAGAGGGAGGGGACCCTTTTCCTCCTTGCTCCCCACCCCAACATCTGCTCTGATAGCAATTATGGCTAAAAAAAAATCAGATGCTCAGGCATGAAAATATGCTGCTCAAACACTATACTTTTCCGCACAAACTGAAATAAATAAATAAAGGGAACATTGATCTGAGCCCCGTCATTTTTCTTTGGCTTTCTAGATGAGTTTCAATTTCATCTGTGTAAAGTTATTAATTAATATTAATAGTGCATTAATTCAATATTTTAATACACAACACTAATAACCATAATGTTGTTTAAGTGTACATAATGCAATCATCTTTTGATTTCTTATCCTTTCATTTACGTACTGATTTTAAAATATTATATAGGAATATGCATAATATTTTCCACCTTTCTAATTTCTACCTTTATTCTAATTGTTAATAGAACAAATCTTAGGTTAGTAGATATTCTATTTCTATCCATCATCTCTTGCCCATTTTAGTATTTTAATTCTTGTTGATTTTTTGGCAAGTTTTCCATACTCCTCCCATGGGATTTTGTATCTCCATATATCATTCATATTTGATCTAAATGATCCTCTATCTCTACCTCTTGCTGACAAACCTTCACTATGCCTATCAGTGTCTTTATCCACACTTCAGGAACGTCTTTCTGTTTATCCAGTTCTATTTTTTATCTCTTAATGTATAATTTGCCTGATCTATTTCATCCATTTTAATTATCTGTTTCTTCTCCTTGTCTTTTGGATTCATTTGGTGTTTTATCTGCTCTATCCTTTCCTCTATTTTTCTATTTTCTCCTCTATTTCCTAGGTTTCCTGTTCATTTTTCATTGTCATTTGCTGAACATTTTCTGGTCTCACAACTATATCATGTATCAAATCCTTTATCTCCCTGTGATTCTTTGTTATAATTTCATGAATACTTTGAAACATCAATAATATTTCTTTTTGAAATACACTTATTTTTCCCTGTTGAAGCATATTGTCTTATTTTGATGAGTCGAAAAGTTACTCTATAATCTACCAAGGTCCCAAACTCTCAGTTGTCTATAACATCAAAAGCCAGTATTAAAACAATTTACTCAGTCCCAAAATTATTCCTCAGGATGCACAATATTTATAGTTTTTTATAGTCCCTGACCATTCAGTTCATTCCTTCCAAGTTCTCCAAAAAGTCTTAATTTTTTTTTAAAATTTTCCTTCTTTCGCTTCTTTATGCAGTTATCAGACAACAATTATAATCCTAGATGATCCATCAGGTTTCCCATGTCTTTGTAAGCCACATAGTCAACTGTTTAATTTCAGTGGTAATTCCAGGTATTTGTAAGCCACTCTAGTTAGCAATTTTCAAAAGTCTAAGAATTTATTCCTCCTTAGCCGTGAAGAAAATAGATATAAAACAATATGCCAAAGGGCAGTCTTCCAGTTGTTGTTTGTCTCTACTCTGTTTTATCAACCCTCAAATTATTTCAAGAACATTCCCAGCCTTGTAAAAATATAATCTATTTTTTTCACCAGTAGATGGCACCATCACCTAGCTTTTCAATGTTGCACCCAATCTAACAGCTGAAAATCTGTTCTGATTTTCTTCCAGCAGTTTCTTCCAATAATCAACCAAATATTTCCAGCATTTTAAAATGCCTTTTCAAGATATTACCAATAGAATATTTAAAGCCAGTCTTTCTGTATTAAAAAAAATATATATATATTCCCTCTTAGCTTTCAATTTCTTTTGGGTCTGTAATCATTCTCTAAGTTTGGTGCTTTTTTACCACTTTAAAGAGTCTGTCTTTTCAGAGTTTCTTTTCTTTGGGATTAGATCTCTAGTATAGAAGTTGCAAATCACCTCACCCAGTTCCAGTGCACTGTTTACAAACTGTTCCAGCACATTTCTTTGTTCAGTTGATCCAGCTTCACAGCTGCCATGCTCTGTGACTTGCAAGGTGCTCCTCCTTTCTTCATCACCCCTTCAGGGTGACTTTAGCCCCTTAAGGGCTCTCCAACAAGGAGGGTTCAGCCAAGGTTCACAGAGCCCCACTCCCTACGACTGTCCCACAGTGATGCCAAACCGGAAGGCAAAGCAAAAAAGCTACTATAGTTGGATCTACACATTGCCTTTAACTCATTGGAGCAATTTCATTTTCCTGACTCAGTGGAGATAGCATCCCTGTGTGGGTTATTTTCATGTACCATCCAATAGAACTGAGTCTGCAGAGTCCTGCTGAGATCCCCAGCTTGTGTGACTCACTACCACTTGAACAAGATGTACTTCTGATCTCTCCTGAATATTGTGCCTTTTCTCTTTTTCCTCCTTTAGAGTTTCTCCTCTTTTATCAGCATTCACTTAGCCAGCTTCCCCTTTTCAGGCAGCAAGGGCAGTGAGGAGATTTGAGGCAGCAGACCAGCTCCTTTAGGGTCAGGAACTAACAGCCTTGCCTTGCTTAACAACTTGAGGGGGGGCAATGCCACATCCTTTTTTAACAGGACCACTCTCCTGTGGCTCCAGCAGTTGAGAGATAGGATCCCGGTCTTGGATTCAAGGTCACACCAGGATCCCAACAAGCTGAAGCCAGCCCTTCAATTTTTGGCAGACGCCTCTCTTAACGCAGTGTCAGCGTTCCAAATATCATGCAGAATTAAATCAGAGTCCAAGGCAGAGCTATCCTTAAAGTTCCAATTTAATAAGACAGACATGTTGGCACATCTGTGGAAATTCCAATTCTAAAGCTTCATGGGATTTCACCCAGTTGAAAGTTCATGATCTTATCCCCATACCCATAAATCCATCATATGGTCCAATCTTCTTCAGCCACGCTAGCATTTCCACCCATCTAGTTCCGGTCAGATGCAGAGGTGCGGAGACAAAAGATGACCTTGGGCTTCTATAAAAGAATGACAACAACACATTCCACCATTCTACTCCTTTCTATTCCCCCCTTTCAATTACTACACTAATGAAACAGCATAATGAAATAATAGAAAGTATGGCAGGCCAAAGATCCTAAAAGGAACATAACTACATGCCTGACACACAGCCAGGTTCGCTGCTAAGTCAGTGGGGTCTTGGCAGGCCGATGCCAAGAATAAGTGGTATCTGAACTGTTCGCGGGGGATAAACTGTTTGGGGCCCCTCTTGAGCCCAGACTTATCGAGTCTAAGGATAAGAAGAAAATTCTCCCTTCTATGTTCCGCAGGACCAAGACCCGGTCCGCTCCTTATCGTTGCAAGTCATCCTTTCGGAACTCGGATGGGGGATACGGGTTCTCCCATCTGGCCAGACACTATTTGGGATGCCAAAGTCCCCAGCAACAACAGGACAGAATGGGTAGGGGTTACCAACAATTCCCACCTTCCAGGAGATCTTACCAAGGTACAGGAAACTCCTGTCCCTACTGTAGACAAAAGTGATTGTACCGGAAACCTTCCCATTGGCAGCTATTTGGCTTTCTTTGCTGACCGATGGAAGTAACAATGGATGCCTGGGTCAGGGAGACAGTGAAAACAAGCCTCTCCCTAGAGTTTCTCTCCTACCCCCATATCTCGGGACTGAGAGAAATGATGCCTGGTAGACCAGGCCATTCAACACCTCTTGGACATTTAGGCCATATGGCCGGTGCTGAAGGAGCAACAGGGACAGGGATTTTACTCCCTATTTTCCATCGTCCCAAAGGCTTTGCGGGGCTGGTGAGCGATTCTCAACCTCAAGGCCTTGAACCTCCATATTGTCTATCGGCATTTCAAGATGCACTCATTAATGACCATCTTAGAGGGCATCCCAAGGGACGACTTCCTCATCTCGATAGATCTGATGGAGGCCTACCTCCATGTCCCAATCTGTCTTGAACACCAACGATTTCTGTGCTTTTGTTACTGGGGGTTCCACTACCAGTATCAGGCTCTCCCATTTGGCCTCTCATCAGTGCCCAGGGTTTTTACCAAGCTGGTGGCAGCCTTGGTGGCCCATCTATGGGTCCGTCCCATACGAATCATGTGCTACCTGGACAACATTCTCTTGTTGTCCAGGTCACCCGAACAAGCCCACAGGAATCTGCGGGATGCCTTAAGCGTTCTGGAAATCCACAGCTTCTCCATAAATCTATCAAAGAGCCACCTGGTTCTGACCAAACACATAATCCATCTGGGGGCCCTCATAGACACCCATCTGAGCCAGGTATTCCTGTCAGAAGTACGTCAGCAGGATCTTCGGGAGTTAGCATTGGCAGTAGGGAGGCAGCGCCGGGTACAGCTTCTTCAGCTGTTCCAGCTGCTAGGCAAGATGGTCTTGGCCTTTGCAATAGTGCCCTGGTCCAGGCTTCTCAGCAGGCTGCTCCAATGGTTTCTCCTGTCATTCCAGAAGGACAACAGCAGTTGCTCAACAGTGCAGGTCACTTTGTCCCCCAGGGTCCGCAAATCACTGACCTGGTAGTCTTCACAAGCCATAATGAAGGGCTGCTTATTCCGGGAGCCACGCTGGGTAACGCTAACCACCGACACCAGCCTATTAGGCTGGGGGGCCCATTCCGATACAGAGGTGGCACAGGGCCAATGGACACACTCAGCAACAACAGACTATCAACCTCCTGGAACTGAGGGCAATCCATCTGAGGTTTCTTCACTTCTGGTCAACCGTGGAAGGAGAACACATGTTGATTCTGATGGACAACCTGACAGCGAAAGCACATGTCAACAGACAGGGTGGAACCTAATCCCAGTGGCTGATGAAGGAGGTTCAACTGCTGCTAACATGGGCAGAGTCACACCTCTCCATATGGGCCAAACACATCGCGGGCACTGACAACATCACAGCAGATTGGCTGAGCTGGTCACAGGTGGATCAGGCGGAATGGGAGCTCCACGCAACCCACTTCAGGGAACTGACCAGGAGATTCGGAGTCCCAGTGGCCGACCTCTTTGCCTCCAGCTGCAACAAGAAGGTTCCCTGGTTTGAAGAAGGCAGGGCTTAGCAGTGAGAAGATGGAGTTTCAGGCTACTCCTGAAATTCCTCTATACCGAAGGATTTTTGGACGGGTTCTTTGAACCCCAGTTGTCCCGGAGACGACAGTGAAGGTGAGGAGAGACCCAGGACCTCAGAGATACCCGCAAATCTCTGGGGGGGGGTATTAACTCCTCGTGCCAATTCCTTTCTGGATTAGCTGCGTGCTAACTGAAACTGCAGGTTGCCCCTAAGAATGCTAGAAGTGATGTCATCTGGTAAGCTGATTTTATTATCCAAGAGAGACTGTTCGCGTTAAAAACTTAAGATAACTGAAACCAAAGAACAGGGAAATTTAGCGGCGAATTGGCTTTTTCTAATGGATTTATGGCTGGTGGTTACTTTACTTCTTAAATGCTTCAAGAAACTCCTCAACACCCTCCCCCCTCTGAATCTCCTTAAGTGGATCGTAAAATTTATTTTCTACTAATTAGCCCGTCACGATTCGACACTTTTATTACTTTACTACTCGGCTTTGTTTACAATCACAGCCTGTGAGAGACTAAGAAGTCTGTGGAAAAAAAAAAGAGTTTGCAATTTTTAACTGCGACACACATCATGGCGTCCCAAAATACCTCTAAGATTTCATTTCAGAGACTTTTTTTCCGCATGTAGAGGACTCTTTGATTCTTATCAAAAACTGGAAAGAAAATTGGATCATCTGATTTTAAAATATGAAGCAAAAACTGAGATTGTTGAATGTTTAAATGCTCCTGAAATACAAACGGAAAATGTGAGAAATGGTGTCTGGTCTATCTCAGAGGAAGAAAGGAGGGGGGAAGCTATAAAGAAGACTCATTTAAAAAGACAGAGTGCAGGAGGAATGGAAAATCCACCCTTGAGAATTAAAGTTAATTTGGAAAATTTTACAAGCCCAGGACAACATTATTATTATTTCATCACTGACATTCAGAATCCAAAGGTGCCAAAATATCTTTGTCTGGATTTGATTATGAAAACATTTGGTAAATTTATCCAACGCGTGGCAATTGGCTGGAGAGGATCTTGCTATTGGAGAGACACTGGCTGATAGATGGAAGAACGTAATTTAAAATTTAGCTAAATCTGATTACCTTAATGTGTAATAGATATAGCTGAATAATGACTGATATGGATAGTAATATATATAATTTGGAACTGGCTGATAGATTGAAGAACACAATTGAAAACTAGTTAAACCTAATTGCTTTTTCTTGTAACAGATATAGTTGAATAATAATTGATATTGATAGTAATGTATATAATGTGGAGTTGATATGATAACTAACAATTGGAAGATTATACATAAAGAGTATTAACTACAATAATTATCACTATTAAAAACTAAATAAAATACATACAATCAAATGTTAATCAATACTGGGAAAATGTTATGATATATGATATAATTAAATACTATGGATGTCCAGCTAAAATAGGATATGAGGATTTGATGATAATAGAGGATTTTATAAATAAGTAAATGAATTGTCAGCATGTGTTATGGATTAATTATGTAATGCATAGCTAAGGATGAAGGATGTTTAAATAACCATAGGTAATTAAAACTGGAGGTATAATGATGTTGATATGGTAAATATTCGAGTTAAGATATTTGAATTAATATGAGTTAATGGAAGAGAAGCACCAAAGCATGTTGTAACCAGTTGATATACTTCTTCTTTTTTCTCATGATAGACACCTGTGTTTTGTTTCGTTTTCCTGCCTTGTCTCTTGTCGTTTTTGTCTTTTTTTGTATTATTTTTATTTTTTATTTTAATTTTTATTTTTTATCTGTCCTTTTTTCTTTTCTTTTCTTTTTTTGATTTTTTCCTCTCCCACCGGTGTGGGCAGGGATTGTTCAAGATTATTACTTTCATCAATATTGCTAAATAATAATTACAGTTAAATGAAAATGGATATATAATAATGCCTTAGTTAATATGAGTTATGTTGGTTGACTGTGGAGGAGATGTACCAAAACTTATCTGTAATTGATTGATATATTTTTTACAGATGTAAAGAAAGATGTGTACCTGTTTTAAACTAAAATTAAAAAAACATTTATTAAAAAAAAAAAGAAGGTTCCCTGGTTTTATGCAAGATAAGCATCTCCAGGAGCGAAGGGGAGGGATGCTCTATGATGTCACTGGCTGCAGGGCCTTCTTTATGCCTTCCCACTGTTCCCCCGATCCACCAAGTCATCAGGAAATTGCTGGAAGAACAGGCAGAGTTGGTCCTTCTGGCTCCTCACTGGCTGTGACACCTGTGGTTCGCCGATCTCCTGTCTCTGTCGGTCCCCCATGGAGGATCCCTCCCTCCAAGACTTCTCTCTTTCGGGGGGCCATAGCACACCCGTATCCGCAATGGGTCAAGTTGACTGCATGGAGGCTGAGCGGCGCTCAATCACAGTTGAGGGTCTTTCGCCAGCAGTCATTCAGACGATTTAAACGGCCAGGAGACCTGCCACCATTCGAATCTATGACTCCACTTGAAAGGCCTTCTGCACTTGGTGAAGGACCAAAGGGGTGGCCCCTCTAAAGGCACAGACATGTCACATCCTCGACTTCTTACAGGATGGTTTGGCTGCGGGTTTGACGCCCCACACTCTTTGACACCAGGTCACGGCCCTATCATCCATCTGTCCTCTGCTCTGGACTCGGTCGTTCTCAGGGGGGACCCAGTGTTCATCCCCAAGTTGAATTCCATCTTTCATCACACACAGGAATTGGTTCTCCCCAACTTCTGCCCTGAGCCGGTCCATCACCTGGAACGTGACAGGCACACCTTAGATGTCAGAAGGGCTTTGAAGTTTTATTTATACAGAACATTGACCTTCTGTTGCACTGAAGTCCTGTTTGGTTCTTTTCAATCGGACTCTATGGGCCTCAAGGCGTCCTCTTCCTCATTGGGAAGGTGGATCAGGGCATGCATTGCAAAGGCATATTCCTCTCAGGCTCAACCCATTCCAGATCACATTACTGCTCACTTGATACATAGTGCAACTGCTTTGGCTGCCTGGGACACACCGGCGCCATTACATGTGTGCAGGGTGGTTACGTGTCATCTCCGTCCACGTTTATTAAACACTACAGGATTGACAAGTACGTATCGGCTGATGTGGTGTTTAGGAAGAGAGTTTTACAACGAATCAGGGTTGGTCAGAGGGATTCGTCCCGGACAATTTCCCACCCATAATGCTGGAAAAGCTTTGGTATGTCCCACACAGGGATACTGTCTCTACTGAGTCAGGAAAATGGAACATTGGCTTACCTTATACGCTTATTTTCTGAAGAGGTGGAGACAGCATCCAGCCCCATCCTTGTAGGTCCGGGCCGTTATTCATGGAGAGATTGTTTCTGTTTACATACGCCTATCTGCATATTAGTCTTCATCAAAAAAGCTGGGGATCTCAGCAGGAAGAGGCTGAACTTAAACTTTGCAGACTCAGTTCTATTGGATAGGACATGAGAATAACACACACAGGGATGCTGTCTCCACCTCTTCAGAAAATGAGCGTATCAGGTAAGCCAACGCTCCAATCTCATTCCATTTACTTCTTGGTATCACAAATGCCAGCCTATCTCCAGAGGCTAGTGTCAATTGATATCTTACACTAAATTACTGACTAAACTATCATTTTTCTTTCTGGGCCTATCCTCCTCAATTTTGGAGGATGCATTTCAGTCTGCTTGGAAGCTATTCTTTTTTTTTAAAAAAAAAACAATTTTTATTTGTTTTTGAACAAGGACAAACAAACATAAAGATAAAAATAAAAAACTATCTTCCATTACAAATTGTAGAAAGTGTGTCAGTTGGTTACAGTATTTCCATGCATCTCTTCCATAGTCACCACCTGCTTTTCATATCAAATCGCATATTTTTAATTCCCCTATATTTATGTATATCACAATTATTATATCTCAACCTTAATTTGACTATAATTGTTTTTACATCCTTGGTGCTCCGAGATCGCAGTCGAATTTCTGCTGCTGGATGGTCCATTTGGACCTAAACCGTCCCGCAGAGGCGGTGATTGAGAAGGGCATCTCCTGCTGATCTCAGGGACACCGCAAAGTCCCTGAAAGATCCAGGAATAGCCCTTTTTTTCCAGCGACAGAAATGCAGCTAATGAAGCTGGTGAAGTTGGGACAGCTCCGGAATGGGAAGAAAGCAGAAAGAGAAAGTGGGTCGAATTGGTGAGGAAATTTTATTATTAGAAGAAAAGACTACCCAAGAAAATTTTTTAAGTTAAGTTAAGATTGAAGACAGAAGACTGTAGGCAGCGAGATTGATCTGCATTGAACTTAGTGTGTTATCTAGTTTGGAACTTTTGCAGGGGCTCCCTATTTTTTAAACTGAATGGATTAATTCTTCTTCTTTTTTTCACTTTTGCTTATACCTATGGATTAAAATTCTCCTTTCTTTTATAATGCTTGATTTGATTGATTGGATTATTTTTATCTCCATTTAAGGGTTTTCTTTCTTTCTCAAGCTTGGAATATAAAAAAACATAATAAGGATTATAAAGAGGGTTGTAACAACAGGAGGAAAGCAGTTACACTGCCACTTAGAGGCTGGAGGCTGGATACGTTGTTGTTTCTTCTTTATCTTTGATCACTTGAGATTCAAGGTTCTTTCAGTTTGTTTACTGACATTGATAGTAGGAAAAGCACAAGTTGTTTATACAGGTGCCTTTTGGAAGTTCTATCACTAGCTATTGGAGGGAAGACAACATTTTGACTTGAAAGATAATGAAGGAACCTGTTTGAAGTGTATTAAAATAGCCTTGAACCCTATAGTGGCAGTATCTGCAAAATTGAAAGAATGGCTCAGCAGGAAAAAGAAACTGTAATATTGCAAATGATTATGTTTGAAATTCAAAATCTATTAGTTATGACAGAGAGAATTGAAAAGAGATTGGAGAATATGGAATACAAAAGAGAAAAATCTGATGGAGAAACTGAGGATGTTTACCAAATGAAGAAAGTGGAGGACAGAGTTCAAAAGATGGAAGAAAAAAATGAGCAAAGAGATAAGAAAACTGTGGATACTGACAACAAACTGAGCGTGGTTGGTAATGGCAAGAGCGGAATATGGAAAGGGGAGATAGATGGATTGGAACTCTACCCCAGACTTCAAAACACAGAAGAAGAAAAGAGAGAAAAATTGATGGAGAGAAGGAGAGAAATCTTGACAGAAGCATTAGCGATAACCAAATATAAATTGATGGAAAGAACAGATGTTGGGTTTCAAGCTTTTATGAGATACGAAAGGAATAACATGTTGCCAAGAAAAGTTTATACAATATTTATTAAGAAAGTAACTAGAACATTAATGCTACAAATGGCAAGAGATATAAGACCGTACTATTACTGGAAAGATACAGGTTGATGCATTGAAAATGTCTAATAAAAAATTAAGCTAAATGTAGTTTACTAGTAGTATGTATAAAATGAAGCGACAATAGCTATAGTTAAATAATGATTAATAATGATAACAATACATATAGATATATTAGTTTGATAATATGGAATTTTATATAAACAACACATGGAGATTATGAGAGGAGGTTTAAAAGCTTTATTTAGAATATGTTATAAAGATGTATTATGATTTGATGATTTTAGGATGATTTAATGGAATATTATCATATAATCCTATTCTAGATTTTGAATATTATATATAAAAGGCAGCTATTCTTTAAGTTCTATTGGACTTTTGCTTTACTGTCTACTCTCTCTGGAATTTGATCCAGTCAGTTCTGAGTCAAAGCACAAAATATCAAGATTATCTAAGCACGGTTCCAAGTGTCCCTATTATTGACAGCTGCAGGTATATAGTAGCCTCTGAGGCATATCCTAGTGTCTAAATACACAAGGACCTTTAAGTTTGCAGAGTGCAATACTCTTCCGTTGATTGTTTTTGAGGAAAGATAAGATTTTATATCTGACTGGAGAAACTGATTCTATTGAGCATGTTCTTTTTTTAGTGTACATTGTACAGGAACATTCAAAATTTTCTTCCCAGGATGTACATTTTGAGTATATTATAATCCATCTAATAAAGTTGCTAGGGCAGTGTTTCTGAACCTTGGCAACTTTAAGTCCTGTGGACTTCAACTCCCAGAATCCCCCAGCCAGCATAGCTGGCTGGGGAATTCTGGGAGTTGAAGTCCACAGGACTTAAAAGTTGCCAAGGTTCAGAAATGCTGTGCTAGAGGGTTATAAAGCTGTAATTGATTGCTAGCAAGAGATGGAAGATCAGTGGGAGACTCTAGTTATTCTTATGCTTTGTGATATGTGTGACAAGGTCTAAGTCAACTGGGATTTAATTTTAAATTGGAATTGATCTTTACTATATTATGGCTGGTGTAGTAGTAATATTAATCTTAATTTCTTCTTTTAGAGTTATAAAGTTCATAGATCTATGCTAATAATGCTAAGTTTTAACCATTTTTCTGTGTTTTACAATTCAGTAGTACATTCAGTAAATCTCATTAACATTTATGTTCAACATTTTATTTTATATTGTATATATATAGATAGATAGTTTAACAATAGTGTGCCTTTATGATGGTAATATTAATACTTTAGTTTTTGTTTTACTTTTTGTAATCTAAACCAGCCTTTCTCAAACTTTTTACCCTATAACCATGGTGGGGAACCTGTGGCACATGTGCCAGAGGTGGCACGCAGAGCCCTCCTTGTGGGCATGTGCACCATTGTCAGCTGCTCTTCCAGGTTCCGTTGCATGCATGCGTGCCTTGCCAGCTGGTCCGGCACATATGTGCACTGGCCAGCTGGTCTCTTTTGGGTTCTGGCGTGCACATGTGCACTGGCCATTTGGTATCTACACGAAGACAGTGTTATATTGTTACGTTGCCTGCATTTACGACAAAAAATGGTGGGTAGGCAACGTTGTGGAAATTTCGATTGAACAAAATGATGTGTTAGTAACATTTATGCATCCACGAAACCCTGCTCATTCATTTTATTAACCTGAAAGACAAATGCTTGTTGGGTTCCAGAATGACATCTTATTTGCATGCTTCCAGCGTCTTCAGTTACATCATCAGTACAATTCGCAGAAGCAACGCTAAAGAATGTGGCGCGTAAATTCAATAATAAATAAGCGATTGTTGGAATTTGGCAGTTCATACGAACAGTACAGACTTCGGCTTGGGAATCATATAAGATACCCACTTTAGGCTTGGAAACCTAGGATAAGCTGCCCAATTGCCAGCTTGGGAACTGGATAAATACCTACACCAGCTTTGGAACCTCGAGGAAGAAACTAAACTATAGGCTTGGATCCTGAACCAAGAAACCCACTCAGGGCTGGTAGTGCATGGCTATCGAATGTGCCCCCTATGGCGAGGGGGTTGCTAGGTTAAGTTCTTGAACTGGTAGTGACAATGTCACCATGGGCCAATGCAATATAATAGTAGTAATGATTTCTATATAAAACAAACAAGATAAAACAATAATAGAATGCATGTGATGTTGCCATAGCAACGTCCTCAACTTTGTCCCTATTTTTAGGGCTTTATATGTCAGCGATGAAAAACCAACCCTACTTTTTTTAGGAGTTTTGAAATAAGCTCTTTCTAATGAGAATGATTTAACAGAGTTTCCAGAAGGTTCTTTTTAGTGGAATGAAAATACCCCTTTTTTTGGAGTTTTTACAAAAGCCATCAACTTTACACTCAACTTGTGAACTATTGAAAACCAGTAGGAGAATGAAATTTTATATTCAAAAACCTTGTGTTGCTAATGTATTATGCACAAAGTTTCACGTTTCTCATACCTTTCTTTCCAGAGATATAAAAAGCCAAACTTTAACCTTTTTTTGAGTCACATTGATTTTCGGGCTAACTTTGCTCTAAATTATCTAGATGGAGATTGTTCATGATAATGTTTTTATTACTTTGTTTAATAGAGTACAAACAGTTGTACAAGATGGCCAAGTTTTGTTTCTCTCAACAAAATATTGTGGGAGATATTATGTCTCAAAGTTGCTGGAACCTGAGTCCTACTGTAGAAGGCTATGATATGGGATAACACAAATGGCTATATCTTCGCAAGTATTGCATTGGCACACGTAACACTTTACCAATGTTCATTGGGGACATGTGTGCATGTTCACACAAAATTTCACCGAAATCCGTGATAGTTAAACGGGGCCCTTTTTTTAAATCAGATCACTTGACATGGAATAATGAATGACCCATAACTGATTCAGTAGTATTCTCCACTGAAATTCTGAGGTTTTTTATGTGGCTGGTATTACAAGATTTTTTCATTAGCCTTCACATAAATACATTGCAAGATTTTTTTATTCATGGATCTATCTTGAAGCTCTCCCGATGCATTCTAAAATGATTTAGCTGTACTAATGATCTCAAGAGTAATTGATCACATCAAGTATCTAAGGCAATGAAAAACATTTTAATTCCTTATGCAAATTTTAAATGTTTCAACGTGTCACCTGTTGAGACATTTTAATTTGTTAATTTTTACTTCAACCAAAAACCAAGATAATTGTTCTTATTGTAAAATAGGTTTGTATTTGATAGATGCAGAAGCATTCTGCTGTTTCTTAAAAAAAAAAGTCAATATCTTTTTAAAACAATATTTTCTTTCCTTTTGGAAATTTCATATGACTATGTTAACTTAATGCTGCATTTCAAACAATTTTTAATTGCTACAATTTGAAAGAAAAGCAATTCCCCTAGTCATTTAAACTTTGTAATACTATCATCATCTTTTTATTGCTGAACTTTTAGTCTTGCGCTATAATCTTAGCATGGCTGTATTTCAACTGAAAATTGTTACCTTGATTCAGCTCCACTATATATGCAGCAGATGCTACGTATTTTCAGACAATTTGTACTAATTTAAAATTGACTGTTTGGGAATGAGGAGGAAGGACTAAGTCTAACCTCCTACCCTGATTAAGGGTTGGAACAACATGCTTTCAATGATGGATAAGGCTAGGAAGTGGGGTGCCAGTGATTTGTGTATACAGTTGTCATCTTTGTATTGGAAGCCAAATTGCCATCTACTGTGAACAATGTGAATTGAGTCTTTATTTTTGTTTGTGTTTGCATGCGTTGTAGCACAGCAAAACTGATGCACTTTTCAGTTCAAGTTCTTAAGTTCTATATTCTTAAGATAGTAAACAATGAGGACATTTCAAAACTTTGCAGGCATTGTAGAGGAAAAGCAAATCTTCATCCACAGCACTACTGAAGCAAAGGCTGTCCAGGTGTTTGAGGAAATTGGGATTCCAAGAGAGATTCATAGAAAGAGAAAGATTGCTGGAACCAGTGGTGGGTTGCAGGCGGTACGCCCCGGTATGGGCGTACAGGACCCTGCCCATAGCACTGGGTACCGTTCCGATACGGTGCTCCGGAGGGCCCATCCACCTGCCCGAGCTCCTTACCTGTCCTTTAAAGCCTTCTGCGCTTCTGCGCATGCACATGGCGCGTACAGCACCTGTGCGACACTCTGATGAGCAGCTGGAGTCTCGCTGAGGCTTACGGAAGCGTCGCTGGCAGCTACAACACATGCGCATGCCACGGATCTATGTGGGCAACACCGATCCAGAACTCACCACTGGCCAGAACCAACTGTAATGAAAGGAGTATGCCAGAACCCACGAGCTGTGTTCTAACAATGATTAGCCACAAATATGGTTGCAGGTTCCTTCTGTATTGCAGTGCAACTGCAGACCAACATCTGTGGTTTCCTTGTAGGCTGCCAAGGTGCTTTTTCAAGAGGCAACTGGACTTCCTTTGTTTTTTCTTGAAGTTTTTTCGCTTCTCATGCAAGAACTTCTTGAATGAGAAGTGAAACATCTTCAAGGAAAAACAAAGAAATTCCAGTTGCCTCTTGAAAAAGCACCTCTGGGGCAACCATGACCTGGATGACTGAGAATCTCCATAGACTTCCAAATGGTAATTATTCCCAGTAACCAAAAGATAATCTAAGCAATAAGGTAATCTATTTGCTGTTAGCTTAACGTGATATGCAATCCAACGATTTTATGGATTATCATTTATAGTATTATGTTGTGGCCCAGCAGGAGCCGTTGGAGCTGCCACCAGACTCCGACAGTGAGAGGCCCTATGAGTCGGCTCTGGAGGACCCTGGACAGGGTTCCGACTCCGAGCAGGGCGCAGAGAGGCCCCTCACTTGGCCACCAGGAGGCGCCTGAGCCTTGGACCAGTGGGGAGGAGACAAGGGAGTATGATCCGGAAATCATGCATTGGAGCAGTGGGGAGGAGCCAAGGGAGTTGTTCCTGGATGCCCGGCAACGAAGAGCTAATAGGCGTAAGGAACAGTTGCGCAGTTACAGGAATTAATTGCACTCAGCTGGTGGTAATTAGGCTCCTCTCAAGACTATAAAAGGAATGATTGTGCACACGCCCTTTTGCAGGAGTCAACGTATTCACTAAAGTTGGAGAACTTTCATGGCTACCTTGGCAGGCTGGATTGCTGCCAAGGTTAGTCTGTGCTGGATTGCTGCCAAGGCCTGGACTGTGCTGGATTGCTGCCAAGGTCCTGTCTGTGTGTTAATAAATCCTTGAAGTATCTTTGTCTCGGCCTGCTTTGGTGTAGGACGAGGGGGGTCAGAACAGTATTATATGTGAAACAGGCCATTATAGCTTCTTGAACAAAGATCTTAGTTTGATATTTAATCCCAGCTATTCAATTAATGCAATATATATGCCTATAAATTGAAGAAGGAACTTTGGCCTGATAAGAGTTAGGTTTTTTTTTTTGTTATCATAATGAAACTGCTTTTGAGATAGGTTACGATAATTGTTCCAGTCAATAATGGGATTCTCTTCTCACATTAAGATTGGCACATATTATTTAAACATCATTTTTTGCTTATGAAATAGTACTTATTTTCCTTTCTTTCTGGTATATGTTCTATATGTGTATTTATCTATATACATTGTACTTTAGGGTTCTTATCTTCTTACATCCTTTCTCAGTTTTTTAAAGGGGAGAGAACCCAAGAATGATCTTCCCAAGTTCTGCATCCTGTTGGCTAAACTAGCCTATTTCTCCTGGGTCATTTCACAACTTGCTTTTGCTTCTGCAGTGTATTAAGAGGAAGGCAAAAGTTGTAAAATGAAAATGTCCTCCTGCAACATGTTTCAGTTTTATCATACAAAGTATCCGGAGCAAGACCAGAAAGAAGCTTCTCCTGCAGTCCATCTGTGATGGGTGACCTGATTGTTTGACAGACATGCCCCCTGTTTAGCAGTAGAAGCCCCAATCCCTGGCTTTGGTATCTTACATGTAAGTGTTCACACGATCATGATCTGATTGTAACAAGCTGTCTCAGAGTGGTAGGTCAGCCTCAGTGTGGACTGATGGCTCTGCTTCATCTTTTTCATTTTTTTCAGGCTGATCTACTTTCTTCCTGCTCCCATTATGATGAAAGGAAATGGCAGCTCTGAGGCACACCTGCCGGGGTTTGCAAGTGCCAAGGTGGCCTCAAACCTCATTGCTCATCCCTTTTACCAGCATGGTAGCAGTGTAGCTGCTGCAGGAGAATTGGGTGAGTCCAACAGTTGACTTTTATGTAAAAACCAGCTGCAGGCTTCCAGTTCTTTTTACTTTACCAACTCATTTCTTCTTCTTCTTTTGATAAGAAATAAAACCACCTGAGAAATGGGGGGTTAGAATAGGTGGAACATTAAGAAAATTCAAAGTTGTTGTTTAAGAACATAGAATAATCTTCTGTGCTTTGTACTTCATTTGATTTCTCAATATAAAAATAGCAATGAGTTAAGCCACTTAGACATTTCAACGTGATTGTTTTGTAACCTCAGCCCAATAAGTTCCCCAACAAAGATGAGACTAGTGTCGCTTCATCCACAGAAGAACAGTCTGTTCTATATATTTAAGGCATTACTAGCAATCCCTAGCAGCAAATGAACTCCCTACAAAACTTTCATCTATCTAACCATACAGAAATCTCAGCCCCCAAAATCAAGTGACTAGATTCAATTAACAATTTAATTACAGATATTCTTTGAGTTATAATCACAATTGGAACTGGAACCGTGGTTCTAGGTCATGGTTGTAAGTTGAGACAACTTGTGACTGGATTGGATTTTACAACCGTTTTTTATCACTGTTCTTAAGTCTCCGTGGTTATTAAGGGAAGCACATGCTCTTAAGAACCCCATGGGTGTTTTTGCAAATGGCAAAAAAGTCACAAAGTGCAATCATATGACTGCAGGACACTACAACTGGTCATAAATTGAAGCTGGTAGCCAAGTACCCAAAATGCAATTACATGACTATGAGGGTGGTTGTAACTTTGAGGATGGGTTGTAACTTTTTTTAAGTCCATGGTACTTTAAATGGTTGTTAAGCAACCAGTTGTGAGCTGAGGGATACCTGTAGTTCCTCCAGTGATATGATTTCATTACAGATCCAATTGCCTGTTAAGTTTTGAACTGGATTTAGAAAGTTTCTGAGACAAATATTCTTTTCTTCATTGTTATCCTAGTCAAGAGAACTTGATTCAACAGAACTCATTCAAAACTGGCTAGGGGATTTATTCCAGTTGCCTTTTTCGCTTGATGCTCACTTTAAATTTACCTAGCTTGACTGCTCAGATTTGGCTAATCTACATTGACTGGAATTTTTTGCATGGATCGGAAATCACTGAATGTGTTGATGAGCCTCAATAACCACAGAAAAAGCATAGATGTGTTCTTCAAGATTTTGATGATTTAACTGCAGAAAAATGAAGCATGCTTTGAGCACTCTCCTGTACTAATTTCCAAGGCAGATTACCAAAATACCCTATTTGAGTAGGCCAGAAAGTGTACTTAGTGCATACTTTGGCTAAAGATTGCTGATCACAACTTCCTTCTGGTAGTAACCCAAAATATATATTTATTAAATATTTATTCTATTCTATTCTATTCTATACAACAAAGTGATCAAAGAATCAATGGGTACATGGGGTGAAGGTGGGATCTTTTACTAGTCTAGTCACTTCCAAAATGAGCCAATATAAAATATTGTTCCTAGGACTGCTGATCTGACACCTACTTTGATATCATTCCAGTGCTAGACTAAAACAATTTTAATTTCCCATGAGTATTATTTGAGAGTTTTATTGGATTTCAGTGCTCCTGTTATATCTATTATTTAGATATTATTTTTTGAATTGTATTACATTTCGAATAGTAATTACACTTTAATTTCTCTTGTACAAGTGGCCAGAGAGAACTATACACACTAAAAACAAATAAACATTTAAACAAAATATTGTTTATGAAGTTATTTGTTAACATAAATTGTTTGACTGATGGCATCATAACAGAATGAATGTTTGGTTTATATGTCAACACTAGATGGCGGTGCTACTTCCATTTAGTTTCTTTTAAAACTAGGTATTAAGCTAAGCTAGGTATTTTTAACAGATATTTTCAAAATCTTTCCAATCTCCTTCCTTCAAAATAGACTGAAATTATATTTGCCATTTTGTGATTTCTTCATCTTTTTTGAAATGTTATACAATCAAGGGGCATAAAGTTACGCAGTATTAATTTTAATTAAGCTGTCTTTCATTTGTGGTTAGTCCAGGCTTATCATTAAAAGGAATGCAATATACACTAGATCCGGGATGGCGGACCTATGGCACGCGTGCCACAGGTGGCACGGGGACCCATTTGTCAGGGCATGCAAGGCGTTGCCCTGTCAGCTGGCCAGTGTGCGCGCTGCCAGCTGACTTCAGGTTGTTTTTTTTTAGGCCATTTTTCACTCTCCCCAGGCTCCAGAGGCTTTATAGGAGCCTGGGGAGGGTGAAAACAGTCTCCCCCGCCCCCCTGAGGCTCTCTGGAGGCTTCAGGAGCTTCCAAAAAACCGGCCCTATGGGCAAACCTGAAGTTCGGAAATGGACTTGTGGTTTGCTCGTAGGGCCTGTTTTTTGCCCTCCAGAGCTTTCAGGAAAGCCTCCGGAAGGCCTCTGAAGGCTCCGGAGGGCTAAAACCGGCCCTACAAGCAAACCGCAAGTCCATTTCCGAACTTCAGGTTTGCCCATAGGGCCGTTTTTTTGCGCTCCGGAAGCTTCAGGGAAGCTCCTGAAGCCTCCAGAGGGCCTCTAGGGGGGGGGGAGGCTGTTTTTGCCCTCCCCATGCTGTTATAAAGCCTCTGGAGCCTGGGGAGGGCAAAAAAAAAGCATGCAAAAAAATGGGAGGAGGGCTGTTCATGCACGCATATGTGCTGAGGGTCACACATTGCATTATGGGTGTAGCACGCCTGCGCACAACCCCCCCTGCGCTCCCCCCGCTTTTGGCACACGAGCAAAAAAAGGTTCGCCATCACTGCACTAGATAATTGGTTCATTTTTTAAAAAAAATCTCTGGATTTAAGTTGGAACTCTCTAGTTTGTTAGATGTAGTGATGTTGCTTTTCTCCATTACCATATTCATGCTCCTCTTTGCCAGCTTTATCCCCTTGGTTCCACTATGCTACTTAGCAACTACATTCTGACTAAATGAGAGCATTCTGTGAGTTGCTGTTCTCAGGCCTGCATCTGTTCATATCAGAAAGTTAATCCAAGCAATGTGTCTAGTGATTTTCTTTGCAGCCACTTTAGACATCCTAAACTGGGGATGGGGATGGTACATGTTCATTTTTTAATTGATTATCAGTCCAAGCCAAAAGGGTTTTTCTTGCAGCTTCATAGGAGAAGCACATTAGCATTGGCTATTACAGGTTGGAGAAAAAGCTCTGACTATTTTTCTAAGCATTTAATTTGCAAAGCACACCAGTGCCTTATTAGCATATAAAGGTATGATTTTAAAAAAAATTACAATATGTCTACTACATGAGTTGAATGATTAGAAAAAAAGTGTGACTTTTGTAGTTTGGGGACATTTTGGTTCTTAGTCAAATTATGATTTAAGTATTCCTGATGCAATCTTACTTCACAAGCCCCAGGTGTGGTTGATAGGGCCACCAATTTAATAAAACAAAAAGGTCAGAAATTTGTAACAAAGTTTGCTGCATTAAAGGGGCTGCTTATAGGACTATATCTATCTTATCTGAGGATGAGCCTTGTCTGGTGCTGAAAGATAAGTAATGTGTTGCTTCCTTCCTGACCTGTCTACTTATAATATCTTTCAACCATTTGTGAAGGCCTTTCTGAATCATTGTCCATCAAGGTATATGAGCCTCAGGATTATCCTTTTCCCACCCCAAAGCTTCAAAGTATGCCAGATGGATCTAAGAAAACCTTGTTCATGATCTTAATACCTGCAAAGGTATTTCACATCCCACACCCTCATAAAACAAACACCATCTTCTCTCTGGCTTAGTTATTCAGGAATAGAAATCCACTCACAAAAAGGGGTCAAAGCCAAAGGAGAAATACCTGATACAGACTAATTTCTGACATAAAATATAGGAGTTCCTGCGGATTTTACTCTGGTAGCGGTAGCTGACTGTAAGGGGCAATGCTTGTCCCTGTTTCAAGGCTATTGACATTTCCGTGGTCACATGGCCAGCATGTTGTCATGAAGCACTGTTACTTTCCCCCTGTTACCTATTTATCTCCTTGCATTTGCATGCTTTAGAACTAGTAGGTGGGCAGAAGCTGGGCTGAGGATGGGAGCTTACCTGTTATGTGGTGCTCGGTCTCGAGACTGGGTTATCCGGTTTATAGCCTACAAGTCCGGTGTCTTAACCACTGAGCCACCAGAGTAAAATCCGCAGGAACTCCTATATTTGCCTGACATAAAATCTAAGGTAGTAAAAAAGCACTTAAAATACAAATAGCAATAAGAACATCCTGTATAATGATGACATAAAGGTAAATTATCTTACTACTCATTACATAAAGTGCTTATGAATACGACAAATAGATACATTAGTCATGATATGGGTTTTAAATCTGTGAATAAAAAGAGAAATTTTTCTTTTTAATACGTTGAATTATGAGGATGAGATGACAAATTAAATTAAATCTTTATGTATCTTTTAGGAAAGATCCTATGGTTATTCATTACCTTGGGTTATTTATTTAAAAAAATCAGGATTTAAAAAGTGTAGATGCTTTTCCATTACAAAGTTTTTATTTTTCCATTTTCATAACATAATCACTTGTATACTATTACATAACCAACATCATATTGTGTTATTAAATATTTACATCAATTCATCTTACCAAAAACTCCCAAAAACTAATTATTGGCTCTTCTGCTCTCCATATACCATATATGTACTTTACCCATCACTTTCTTCTCCCTCTCTTCTCCTCCCCCCACCTCCTTTCTTCCCTCTGTCATCCTTCCCTTCTCAACTTCCCCTTCCTCTCTCCTTCTCCTCCCTCCCCTTACCACTTCTCATTTTCTTCTCCTCTTCCCCCCTTTGCCCTCTCTCTTATTCCTCTCTTCTTCCCTTACCCCTCTCCTCTACTTCCCACTCTTCATCTCATTTATTTGGTGTATTTCAGCTTCTGAGCAAGCTCCATTTTATGTTGATGGTATTTATAATTCCTTTTCAACATACATATTTAATTTTAACCTGTATTCTTCTCCTTTTTAATAAAAAATATAACAGAAAAGTGTACACACACACACACACACACACACACACACACACACACACACACACACACAGTCATTGTGCTTTTAACCCTCCCCCCACCAGCTTAATTTTGGCCGAGATGTAGACCTGGTTACAATTCCCCGATATTCTCATCATTCTCTTTATATAATTATACATCCTTACACGCCCCCAATTTCTTTTAATTTCAAGTTTCCCATTGTATGTATATTTCACGTTCCCTCTCCATTTTTCCATAACTTGGATTAGATTACCCATAATTGTCTCTAGATGGCAATTCTCGCTGTTGAATGTTTATTACCTTTCCCTTAATCTATTATATAATATAACAAGTGGTAAACATCTCACTTTATTCGTCATCTTAAAAGTTCTGTATATGTCCATGTTTCATATATTTTGACCCATGCTTAGTTCTTCTATTGTCATATTCAATCAATTTGCAGCTCAATTTAATTATCATGTATAAAAGTGGATCACAAACCTCTGCTTTACAACCTCCCCATATCAGTTTCATATTTATCCATATTCCGTGTATTTTAACCTTCATTTAGCTATCTTTTCATTATCATATTCAACCAGTTAGCAACTTCATTTTATTGTCATATTTAGGAATGAGCCGAAGTGGTGCAGTGGTTAAATGCAGCACTGCAGGCTACTTCAGCTGACTGCAGTTCAGCAGTTCGGCTGTTCAAATCTCACCAGCTCAGGGTTGACTCAGCCTTCCAACCTCCGAGGTGGGTAAAATGAGGACCCGGATTGTTGTTGGGGGCAATATGCTGACTCTGCAAACCGCTTAGAGAGGGCTGAAAGCCCTATGAAGCGGTATATAAGTCTAACTGCTATTGCTATTGCTATAAGGCCCTTATCTTAACTTTATATTTTTCCATATAATAGTTTCTAATTATCTGATTTTTTCCTAGTAGGTCTTTTGTCCCTACACCAGGACCAATGGAGTTTTTTGTCTGCTTTTTATTTCCCTCCATTTCTACCCCTTCATTGTCTTGCCCCCCTTCTTCTTTGAATTCTTCTTTAGATATCTGCTTCTCTGGATTCAGAATTCTATTTAGGCTTGATATTAATGATTTATGCATTTTTTTTTTTATAATTTCACATAGTTCTTCAAATTCCCAGTTTTCCATGATGTCCAGTTCCAAAGTTACAGTTAGTTATAGAGTTCTGTTCCACCTTAAATTTATCTAGTTCAGTTTCTGTGGGGAAGAACGATGGGAGCCATCTTTTGTTCTTCCTTAATGTCCAGTTCCAAAATTGCAGTTAGTTACATATACAAGTTTTATTTCGAGATTCTGGTCCACCTTAAATTTAATTCAACTACTGTGAAACCAGAAGGGAAGCTGGGGTCATCTTCATCTTTTGCAGAGAGAAAAAGAAAAGAAGTAAATGCTTTTCTGTAGTAGCACTGATTTTATTTTGTTAGCAACAAAAAGGTTAGCGTTAGAATCTTTTGTGACTATGAGAAATTTTGTAGTCATGTTCCAAATCGATGCTTCTGCCTGGCAAGCAGCACAGTTATGCGCACATGGCTCTGTCCGTACATACTTTTGGGGGTTCCACGTAGTCTCAACTGTGAGGTTTCTCCTTTTTATCTTCCTGCAAGTTACTGCAGGATCCACTGTTCTACGTGATGTTTTGCAGTATCATCTTTTCTTCCTCAAAGCCTAAGAGCCTTCTGGGGAGGTTGAAAACTGTTTCTGATTTCCAGCCTCCAGAATATATTTTCATAGTTATTTTGTTCATTGGGGTTCCTCTTTTGCTTGTCTGTTTATGATGAATTGCTTCCTCTTTCAACTCCTGTAGTAGCATCTACTTTGTTTGATCTGATAAATCTTTATCCTGTGTCTGAAGTGTGTCTACTCCATTACTTTAATTTATTTTTTCTTCAAGCACTGGTAGAAATTTGCACTTAATGCAAATATATGCCAGGTTGTTTTCTGGGAAGAAGATGGATGTGCCAGAAGCATTGCAAGTCAGGGCAGCAGGCTCATATCTGTTCATCTCCATTTTTGTTTCTTAAGGTAGCCCTAGTAGAAAGGCTCTTCTCAAACTAGTGAACTAAACACAAGTGACTTCAAGGAATGGCTTTTTAAAAAGATTCTTCCTTAAGCCCTGCTTCAGCTCTTTACAACTCCCACTTGTTTCCTCAACTTACTACTCACTCATTAAACTTATATTCTGGAACTGGGGAGCTATATATTTCACTAGCAGGCACTGTAATTTCCAATTTATTTATTTTCCGCTTGTTGCTGTTCCTATTTATATTAACTTCTGCCACCTCTATGGCAAGCCTCTTTTTAACATTCTTATTGAATGTTTCATTGAAATCTGTGGTTTCTTAATAATACATATCTAAAATTTTGGGTCTCTCATGTAGATATTCATATTCTAGGAAAAGTAGAGAAATCAAAATTGATTAACATGGGCAAATGGGGAAAGAGCTCAAACCTAAATATTTTCGTTTTGAGGGAGGGATATCTCATCCTTTCTAATGCACAAATTATTCATGTCTAAATGCATGCATAATACTTAATATTGAAGCAGGGTAAAAATCTCTATAGGTGACGACCAGCACCTTGAAGCGGGTCCAGAGACTAATGGGTAGCCAGTTCGCGGAGGATAGGTGTGACGTGGGTGTACCTGGGTGCACCCACAATCGCTCGCGCGGCTGACATACGGAGGTGGGTTCCTACCAGTTCGCACCTATTCGGTAGAACTGGTTCGTCAAATCTACCGAACCGGTTAGAAGAGGTTCCACCAGTGGACCCGGAAAGCAGGCCACACCTACAGAAGAGGTTCCAAAAAATTTTGAAACCCACCACTGAGGACATAGCACCGTGATGGCGAACCTATGGCACGCGTGCCAGCAGTGGCAAACAAAGCCCTTTATGGGCATGCGTGCCATTGCCAGCTGCTCTTCTCATTCAAAAAAAACCCAGGCCATTTTGGGGCCTTTTTTGGCTGATTTTTTGAGCCAATTTTGGGCTGTTTTGAGGCTGAAAATGGCCCAAGAAACAGCCTGAAAACAGCCCCCAAACGGCCTGAAAACAGCCTGAAAAATGCCTCAAAAACAGGCCAGCTTTTATTCAGGTTTCTGGTGCTCCAGCGTGCACACGTGCTCATGCATGGACATGCCTCCATGCAGTTTGGGCATTCGGTACCCAAAAGGTTTGCCATCACTGACATAGCAGAATGGCAGTCCTGACACCTGCTATCATAATTTTTTTTATTTTTTTCTACACTGTGTTTTGATTGTTTGTAAGCTGCCTAGAGTTGGTGTAAGTGAGTAGATGGCTTTATAATTTTTTTTAAATAAATAAAATAAAATAATACATCAAATTTCAATATTATTTAATGGAAATTTTGTTTCTGAAGCAGCATGAAACCCTTGATATACCCCCGATGCAAAATATCGACAGCTTAAGCCAGTGGTTCCCAAACTTGGCAACTTTAAGACTTGTGGACTTCAACTCCCAGAATTCTCCAGCCAGCAGAGTAGAGCTGGCTGGAGAATTCTGGGAGTTGAAGTCCACAAGTCTTAAAGTTGCCAAGTTTGGGAACCACTGGCTTAAGCAAAGAGTCAAATGCATAATCCATAACAATTTTTTTCCTTTTCTTCTATATAACAGGCTTAACAATGGCTAATAATTTCTTTGTATATGAGTGCACAATATGTGGAGTTGGACAGAATGTTTATGGAGAACATTGCTGCTTCACAAAATATTCTCGTCCCCAACTTGTAGATTGCCACAAAGCTGTTGTTCTTGGAGATGCTAAAGAAAACATCTCAATGCCACAAAATTCAATGAACCATCATTGATATATCACAACATGCCAAATAGGGTTTTACATAGGTTTAATATACAATTAAGAAGTAATTAAGAAACATTAAAGTCAAGGTTATTTGTTTCAACTTTAGATATCAAAGAACAAGATAGCAAGAACTAATCCAGAGAAAAGCAATTTCTTTGCATAGAAGAAAAAAATATGTTTGCTTTTGAAAGGATTAATATTTAGAAAATGAAATCTCCAGGTACAAAACTTGCGAAGTATTATGAATCTAATTATATAATTTGTAAGGAGACTGTGTTAAAAATTGTATTCTACTATTCAACCTCTTGCTACATAACAGCTTTCCTGCCTGAGCTTCTTGGCGCTATAGCTGATTTGATGGTGGAATTCCCCAGTCTTAAGGCTCTGAGAGACTTCAATCTAATTTCTTTGGGCACAAGATCAAAGGCAATTCAGATGTTCCCAGTCACCATGGCGAACATAGATCATATCCAAGTTATGAACAGTCTGACTCACTGGGAGGGTTTCACTCTTGATTTGGTTTTTGTTTTGGAACCGTGGAGACATGATCTGGAATTCAGGATTGTTTATCATCAATCCCTTGTCATGGACAGATCGTTCCATTAGCCTTGCAATTACCCATGTGACTTCTCATTTCAGGAAGGGAGGACCCATGAGATTAGTCCACTTCAAGTACAAATGGCAGTTTTAAAGCAAAGTTAGGATCATTCCTGAAATTCTGTTGCAGGGCTCGACCAAGGCTTTAGTTGTTGCAGGTGACAAGTACCTTGGATCAGTTTAGACCTGTTTGTATTTGGACCTGGTTTGTATTTGGATACTGGAGGGACTCCCGGAAATGAAACAACACATGAAAACACTGAGAACATCACTAGAGGAAGATAGACTGCAAGTCCAGTCAAACATAGATAATACTTTTATGAAGAATTATCTTGTGGTGATTAGAGTGGCCAATGTCATATGTAGTATAAATTGCCACTAAAAATCACTAAAAATTACATATTAACAAGAATAAAAATAATAGAATACTCGATGCAAAAGATATCCCTAATGGACTCTGTGACACCAATCATAAGATTGTAGAACAGCAAGACATAACAAGTCTTAACATTAACAGAAAAAAATCAAATAAAACGGACTAATTAAGGTAGCAAAACGTAAAAAAGAAAAATTACAACAATTACAACAAAAGGTTGTATTTAGTCAACAGATGGGAAATGTGGAGGATGAATAGAAGGCATAGAGAACTATCCTACTTCACACTGCAAAAGAACCATGCAGAAAAAGAAAAAGGGGGGACTAATGGAGTGGGACCAAACATATTGCATGGTGGTATGAAGAGGTTAAAGAATCAGTAAAGTTGAAAAAAAGTTATACAATCATTGGATAAAATCAGGGAAAGAAGATTATGTAAGCTACAGATTACAATGCAGAGATATCAACAGGCTAATCAAGAAAGCCACACAAAAATTCTGGGAGTACTTCAGAAAATCATTAGCAGATAATGAGAGATCAGCCTGCAGAATGTTTTTCAAAAGTAGTCAAAATAGAATGTTTTTCAAACCAGTCAACAGGAAAGAGAGAAGAATTATAACCCCACAGAAATAATAACAAGAAGGGAAGGCCATTAATACAACCATCAGAAGTAATAGAAAGGTGGAGAGAACAATTCAAAGAGCTCCTCAACCCCCTCCAGAAAAGTGTCGTGAAGAAGCAACACAAGACTGCAAAACAATAGTCCTAGAATCAGAAATACTGATTGAGGAAGTTGCAAAAAGTCACACAAATACAAAACACCAGGGATGGATGGCTGCCAAAAGAAATAATTCAAGCCATAGGGGAAAACAGCATCAGATGGCTACCTAGAATCTTGGACACAACTAACTGCACCTATTGATAGGCAACAAGGGATAATACTACTACTGTGGATAAACAAAGGGAGAGTGCATACAATATAGAGGCAACTCACTCTTGAGCCGTATAGGGAAAATGCATGCCAAGATAACAGAAGCGTGATTAAGACCAGTTGTAGAACCATAACTAGCAGAAGAAATAGAAGCTGCACAGATGCTTTGTTTCGGCAAACATTGTTATGGCAAACATTGATCCAATGTGGAGTAAGTGATCATCATATTAGAATGTACATAAGCTTATATAATGATTGCAGAATAATCGTCAGAACAAACAAAATAACCCTTCACAGTGACATCCAGAGTAAAACAGGGATGTGTACTATCACCATTATTGTTTATAACCTACATTGACAGTATAAACAAAAAAGCCAAACCCAAGAGTGGAAATAATATCAATAAACTAGGTAGGTAGGTAGGTGGTAAGTAAGTAGGTATGGAATTAAGAGAGAAGAAAGAAAAAAACATAACGAGGTAGAGAGTGATGGGAAGGATGGAAAACCCAGTTATAATGTAGGAGGTACAAGAAACATGGCCAAACCCCATAAAGGACTCAAATGCCTACCATATATACTAATGCTCAAATTTTAGGAAACAACACGGTGAACTTGAAGTGCTAATACATGAAGGCAGAGATAGGATATAATAGCCATTACTGAAACTTGATTAAACACATGACTGGAATATACTGGTGGAAGGATACAAACTATTCAAAAGAGCTGGAGTTGCGTTGTATACAAAAAAAACCCCATTAAATCTCTATAGAAATGCACAAAATCAAGGATGAAAAGCATTCCTAGAATGCTTATGAGTCAATACACTGTAAAAAGAAAAAAGAATGACATTGCTATAAGCATATATTACAGGCCAACCAAGCAAGTAGAAGACATAGGGGTGGAAGAAGGCGGGGCTTAGCAGTGAGAAGATGGAGTTTCAGGCTACTCCTGAAATTCCTCTATACCGAAGGATTTTTGGACGGGTTCTTTGAACCCTAGCTGTCCCGGAGAAGACAGTGAAGGTGAGGAGAGACCCAGGACCTCAGAGATACCCGCAAATCTGAAACTGAAACTGCAGGTTGCCCCTAAGAATGCTAGAAGTGATGTCATCTGGTAAGCTGATTTTATTATCCAAGAGAGACTGTCCGCGTTAAAAACTTAAGATAACTGAAACCAAAGAACAGGGAAATTTAGCGGCGAATTGGCTTCTTCTAATGGATTTATGGCTGGTGGTTACTTTACTTTTTAAATGCTTCAAGAAACTCCTCGACACCCTCCCCCCTCTGAATCTCCTTAAGTGGATCGTAAAATTTATTTTCTACTAATTAGCCTGTCACGATTCGACACTTTTATTACTTTACTACTCGGCTTTGTTTACAATCACAGCCTGTGAGAGACTAAGAAGTCTGTGGAAAAAAAAAAGAGTTTGCAATTTTTAACTGCGACACACATCATGGCGTCCCAAAATACCTCTAAGATTTCATTTCAGAGACTTTTTTCCGCATGTAGAGGACTCTTTGATTCTTATCAAAGACTGGAAAGAAAATTGGATCATCTGATTTTAAAATATGAAGCAAAAACTGAGATTGTTGAATGTTTAAATGCTCCTGAAATACAAACGGAAAATGTGAGAAATGGTGTCTGGTCTATCTCAGAGGAAGAAAGGAGTGGGGAAGCTATAAAGAAGACTCATTTAAAAAGACAGAGTGCAGGAGGAATGGAAAATCCACCCTTGAGAATTAAAGTTAATTTGGAAAATTTTACAAGCCCAGGACAACATTATTATTATTTCATCACTGACATTCAGAGTCCAAAGGTGCCAAAATATCTTTGTCTGGATTTGATTATGAAAACATTTGGTAAATTTATCCAACGCGTGGCAATTGGCTGGAGAGGATCTTGCTATTGGAGAGACACTGGCTGATAGATGGAATGGATAGTAATATATATAATTTGGAACTGGCTGATAGATTGAAGAACACAATTGAAAACTAGTTAAACCTAATTGCTTTTTCTTGTAACAGATATAGTTGAATAATAATTGATATTGATAGTAATGTATATAATGTGGAGTTGATATGATAACTAACAATTGGAAGATTATACATAAAGAGTATTAACTACAATAATTATCACTATTAAAAACTAAATAAAATACATACAACCAAATGTTAATCAATACTGGGAAAATGTTATGGTATATGATATAATTAAATATTATGGATGTCCAGCTAAAATAGGATATGAGGATTTGATGATAATAGAGGATTTTATAAATAAGTAAATGAATTGTCAGCATGTGTTATGGATTAATTATGTAATGCATAGCTAAGGATGAAGGATGTTTAAATAACCATAGGTAATTAAAACTGGAGGTATAATGATGTTGATATGGTAAATATTCAAGTTAAGATATTTGAATTAATATGAGTTAATGGAAGAGAAGCACCAAAGCATGTTGTAACCAGTTGATATACTTCTTTTTTTCTCTCATGATAGACACCTGTGTTTTGTTTCGTTTTCCTGCCTGGTCTCTTGTCATTTTTGTCTTTTTTTGTATTATTTTTATTTTTTATTTTTTATTTTAATTTTTATTTTTTATCTGTCCTTTTTTTTTCTTTTTTTTTCTTTTTTCCTCTCCCACCGGTGTGGGCAGGGATTGTTAAAGATTATTACTTTCATCAATATTGCTAAATAATAATTACAGTTAAATGAAAATGGATATATAATAATGCCTTAGTTAATATGAGTTATGTTGGTTGACTGTGGAGGAGATGTACCAAAACTTATCTGTAATTGATTGATATATTTTTTACAGATGTAAAGAAAGATGTGTACCTGTTTTAAACTAAAATTAAAAAACATTTATTAAAAAAAGAAGAAGACATAGGTGAATTCTTTTGTAATCAATTAACAAATATACTTAGGAAAAATGCCACAGTAGTAATGGGAGACTTTAACTACCTTGATATCAACTGGGAGGCAAACTCTGCAGCAAGTGGAATATTGAACAGATTCTTAGCCAACATAGCTGACAAATTTGTCATCCAAAAGGTAGAGGAGGGAACTAGAGGAAAAGCAATACTGGACCTAACTCTTCCTAATAGAGAAGTCATAATAGAGGGAGTTTAAATTGCCGCAACTCTGGGTGAGACTGACCATGCCATATTGGAATTCAGTATAATGCAAATACAAGCAATGAAACATAATCCAACCAGAAGCGTGGGAAACTCTGAAAAATGTGATCATAAAAGCCCAGTACAGCACAATACCATTGAAAAAGAAAAACAAGAAATTCAAGAAGAAATCAGCATGGTTGCACAAAGATCTCTCTGATAAACTGAAAGACAAAAAGGACAAGTACAAAAAAAATGGAAAGAGGAACACATAACTAAAACAGAATATCAGCAAATAGCCTGGATTTGTAAAGATGAAGTCAGGAAAGCAAAGGCTCAGCATGAACAAAGACCTGCAACAAAAATAAAAGATAATTAAAAAAAGTTTCTTTCAACATATAAATAATAAGAAAAAGGTCAAGGAAAAAGTTGGTCCGCTAAAAAGAGAAGATGTCAAGGAAGTAACAAGAAGTAGAGAGACGGCAGAGCTGCTTAACTAATTCTTTGCATCAATCTTCACACAAAAAGAAACTAGCTCAATCTACCAAAATGTAGCCTTAAAAGACAGACTAGAAATGAAAGTTAAAATAAGCAAGAAAATGGTAAGAGAGCACCTGTCTGATCTTGACAAATATAAATAATCGGGACCTGACAGATTATATCCCAGAGTTCTGAAGGATCTAGCAGGTGTTATCTCAGTACTGCCATATTGTACCATATGTTTCAAAAATCCTGGGGTACCAGGGAACTACCTGAGGTTTGGAAAAGAGCTGAAATAGTTTCCATATTCAAAAAAGGAAAACAACAGATGCAGGAAACTACAAACCAATCAGCCTAACTTCAATACCTGGGAAGATACTTGAAAAGATAATTAAAAATAACATCTGTGAGCATCTAGAAAAAAAGTAAAGTTATAACTAGAGGCCAGCATGGGTTTGTTAAAAACAGATCATGCTAAAACCAATCTTATTTCACTCTTTGACAAAATGACTAAATTAGTAGACCAGTGAAATGCCATACATATAATATACTTGGATTTCGGTAGGGCATTTGATAAAGTAAACCACAGCCTACTTCTTGTTAACTAGAAATATTTCCTAATAAGAAAAACTTCAGGTTTCCATTCTATTTTAACCCCTGTTATTGCCTCCAGCCAATTTTTGATCTTTTTCCAAAAATTTTTAGCCTCCTCACAGGTCCACCATAAATGGTAATATGTTCCGTGTATAGATTTGCATTTCCAACATTTTGGGAAGGTATTTGTTAAGATTTTAGCTAACCTTGTTGGCGCCAGGTGCCATCTGTAAAACATTTTGTACTGGTGTATGCAACCGATAATGTCATTTTTAAATTTGTTCCCCCAAATTTTTCCCATTTATCTATTTCAATATTATAGCCAAAGTTCTGCACCCATTTTATCATTGGTTCTTTCACAATTTTCTCTTCCATTTTAAACTTCAGGAGAAATTTATATATTCTCCCTATCATCTTTCTATCTGCGCTTTGAATAATTTTATCCAATTCGTGTGGTTCTGTTTCGATGTCATATAATTTAGTATCATTATTGTATTTAGTTTTGATTTGGAGGTAAATTAGCCAGTCAATTTTCATGTTCTGTTCTGCCAATTCTTCAATTGTTTTTAAATTTCCCTGTCTTATCAATTAAATCTCTCTATTTTAGCATTTTGTTCAAATCTATAAAATTTGGATGGGTTGTCCTTTCTGTCGGTGATAGCCAATTCGGGATTTTCACATAGTGGATTTTTTTGATTTTGAGCCATTTTTGCAATAATGCCCTTCTAATTAAACGATTTTGAAAGTATTTGTGCATTTTATTTTTTATCATCCCATAGGAATGTATGTCAGCCTGCTTGCAAATCATGCCCTTCTAAGGTCAAAATTCTTTTATTCTTTAGCTCTATCCAATCCTTCACCCATGTTATTGTTACTGCTGATGCATATAAATCCCAATTTGGTAATGCTAAACCTCCCCTCTCTTTGCTGTCTTGCATTGACTTTAGTTTAATCCCCGCTTTTCATCCCTGCCAAATAAACCTAGCAGTTATTTTGTTTAATTCTTGAAAGAATTTTTTACCCAGATTAATAGGTGCGGCTTGCAACAGGAATAAGATTCTCGGTAAAATATTCATTTTAATTGTTGCTATACATCATCCCATGAGTGAGAGCTGAATATTTTTGCAATTTTCTAAATCTTTCTTTATTTGTATCACTAATTTATTATAATTATCATCTTTAATTGTGGAATATTTTGCCAACACCCAGATCCCCAAGTATTTCACTTTCTTAGTTATTTGCATTCTGGTTGCTACTTCCAGTTCCTTTTCTTGCTTTTTTGTCATGTTCTTGGTTACCATTTTTGTTTTTTCTTTATTGTTCTTTAGTCCTGCTACTTCGCTATATTCTTCTAATTTTTGAATTAATTTCAGGCTGGATTCTAATGGATCCTCTAGAACAAATGCTAAGTCATCGGCATAGGCTTGGACCTTATATTCTTTATTTTTGAGTCTTAGACCTTTTATTCCCTGGTCCTTCCAAATTTTATTTAATAAAATTTCCAAAGTTAATATAAACAGCAAAGGAGAGAGGGAGTATCCCTGTCTGACTCCTTTTTTTTATTTCAATCTTCTCTGTTAGATCTCCATTCATCAGAACTTTGGCTGTCTGGCTGTTATAAAATCCTTCTATCATTTTTATAAATTTTTCTCTGAATTTCATCTTGTCCAACAGTGTTATTATAAATTTCCAGATTACGTTGTCAAATGCTTTTTGTGCATCAAGGAAAACCAATACCATTTGTTTTTCTGGATGCGCCTCGTAATACTCTATTATGTCTAGGATGACTCTCGTATTATTTTTAATGTGTCTGTGAGGTAAAAATCCGTTTTGGTCCGGGTGTATTCGTTCATTTAAAACCTGTTTAATTCTTCCTGCCATAATTGCTGCAAATATTTTATAATTGGAGTTTAGTAATGAAATTGGCCTGTAATTTTGAATTTCTTGTAGATTGGTTTCTTCTTTTAGTATTAGTGATATTATTGCTTCTGTCCATGATTCAGGTATCTTGGATTTTCCTAAAACTTTGTTAAACATTTCTACTCCTAGCTCTTCCAATATTATTTTATTATATTTGTATAGCTCCACCGGTATTCCATCCGGTCCTGGGGTTTTATTATTTTTCTGATTTTTCAGGACTAATTCCACTTCGGCTAACGTTATTGGCCTGTTTATCGCCTCCCTTTGTTCTTTTGAGATTGGTGCTATCTTTTCTGTGTTTAAATAATGTTTTATTTTCATTTCCTCCATACTATCTTGCGCGTATAGTTTTGTGAAGTATTTATGAATAATATGCTTCTTTTCTTCTGCTTTGTATTGAATTTTTCCCTCATCATCTTTTAATGGATATATCATTCTTTTTTCTCTTTCATTCTTCAATCTGTATGCCAGCCATCGTCCATGTTTGTTGGCTTGTTCAAAGTAATTTTGCCTGGCCTCTTTAATTTTCTGTGCTAATTCCTTTTGAGTTATTAAGTTGATCTTATGTTTTATCATCTCTCTTTTTTCTTTTTTAGTTTTATTCTTTGGGTCTTTCCGTAGTTCATCTTCGGCTTCCATAAGTTCTTTTTGCATACATTCTTTTTGCTCTTTTTGTTTTCTAGTTTTCCTCGCCATGTAGGCAATCGTAAGGCCTCTTGTGTATGCTTTCATAGTGTCCCAGAGATTTTGAATTGAGGTGTCTTCTTCTTTATTTATTCTAAAAAATAGTTTTAATTCTTTCTCCAGCATTTGAGTGTATTCTATTTCATTTACAATATTTGAATTCATCATCCATCTTTTTCTTCTTCTTTGACCTTTCCATTTTAATTTTATTGGATTATGATCTGCCCACTCATTTGCTTCTATTTCAATTTCATCTAATTGATTACATAGACCAGATGAAATCCAAGCCATGTCAATTCTTGATAGGGACTGTTGGGGGTTCGAATAAAAGGTATATTTCTTGTTTTGTGCCTTTCTCTCCAAATATCATGTAATTTATATTCAATTGCCATCTCAAAAAAGGATTTGGGTAATGTATTTTTTTAAAATTATTTTTGCTTTCATAGTCCATTTTTTATCCACTATTGCATTGTAATCCGCAATTAAGCAAATATTTTCATATTCTAATTCGTTTATTTTGTTATGTAATTTCCTATAGTTTCTGATTTGGTGCATATATGACTATTAATAACATCAGTTTTTCTGTTGTCTCTAATTCAATCATTAGCATCCTGTCTTCTTCATCAGAATAGACTTCTTTGGAGTTTATTTTTTCCTTTATATAGGTTGCTATCCCTCTTATTTTTTATCTGCCAGTGCTGTATATAATTTCCCTAGTTTTTTGTTTTCCAGTAGGTTCATATGTTCCCTTTTAATATGCACTTCCTGTATACAGGTTATATCTACCTTCAGTTTCTTAAGTTTATTAAACATCTGCGCTCTTTTTTTTTTGGTGCGTTCAGTCCATTCAAGTTTATCGAAATAATTGTTATTTCCTGCTCCATCTTTAGATGGGGTGTTTTTATTGCTTCTGGTTTGTATCTGACTTTTCCCTCTCATACCTTCTTTTTCTGCGCTCTCTCTTTCTTGCCTCTGTTCTTCTTTCCTGTTTCTTTCCTTGTCTTCTGATGTTTCTTCCTCTTGACTTCTACTTTCTAGGTCCTCTTTACTTCCTTGTTCTTCTTCCCCTGTGCAGTATTTTTCATAGAATTCCTGCGCTTCTTCTATATTCTCTACCTTATATCTTTTTCCTTGCCAAGATACCAGTACCCCTTCTGATACCAACCATCTGTACATTATTCTGTTTTTATTTAACTGATTTGTTAAAAATTGGTATTGTCTATGTTGTTCACGAATTCTCCATGGAATCTGTTTAGGTGTGATCAACTCTTTTCCCTTGAATGTAATTGCCCCTTCTCTGTTTTTTTTGAACACTTCATCTCTAGTTGCTTTTTTGGCAAATCTTATTTGGAGAAAAGCAAGGTTTTACACTTAGGCTGGAAAAACCAAAGATACAAGTACAAATTAGGCAAAACCTGGCTCAAAAACAGTAACTCTGAGAGGGACCTTGGAGTGCTAGTGGACAATCACTTAAACATTAGACAGCAGTTTGCGGCAACAGCAAAAAAGCTAATACAATCCTTGATTGTATAAACAAAGGCACAAAATCAAAATCACATGAAGTATTAGAACAGTAAAACCTTAGTAAGACCACACCTGGAATACTGCATTCAGTTTTGGTCACCTCGTTAGAAAAAAGATGTTGAGATTTTGGAAAAAATTCAAAGAAGAGCAATAAGGATGATTAAATGCCTGCAGACTAAAACATACAGTATGAAGAATGGATGCAGGAACTGACTATGGCTAGTCTAGAAAAAAGAAGGACTAGGGGTGACATGATAACAGTATTTGAGGGGCTGCCCCAAAGAAGAGGTGGTCAATTTATCTTCCAAAGCACCAGAAGGCAAGACAAGAAACATTGGATGGAAACTAATCAAGGAGAGAAGCAACCTGAAATTAAGGAGAAACTTCCTAACAGTTAGAACAATTAACCAGTGAAACAGCTTGCCTTCAAAAGTTGTAGGTGCTCTATCACTGGAGGTTTTTAAGAAGAGACTGGACAGTCATTTGTCTCAAAGTATATAGTGTCTCCTGGATTGGACTAGAAGCCCTCCAAGGTCCCTTCTATTCTGATTGAATTACTCTTTGCAGGCATTGATACCAAAGAAACTGCAACACCATCTTATAGCCATGAACCAAGAATGTAAAACAAATAATTTGAGAATCAGCAAAGAGAAAACATTGGAAAAATTGGGGCGGGGGGGGGGAAGCATATCCTAAACATAGTAGTAGAAGAAATAAACATAAAGCAAGTATCAAAGTTCAAATATCTAGGAACAACATTTACCAAAGATAGTAAAATGGATTAAGAGCTTAACATACAATGCAACAAAGTATTGGGACAGCTTGCTCCACTCCTACAATATAAGGCAATACTGATCATCACAAAGAAGCTTCTCATACAAAGAATATTCATCCTCTCCTTATATTATCAGTTCCAACATAGACATTTACAATAAAACATAAACGAAAGTTAGTTCCCACAGAAAGCAGATATATTGAGGAAAGCTGCTGGAGTGACCAGAAGAGAAACAATCAGAAATGAAACTGTAAGAGAAAGAATTGACATAGAACCAATCTTAACCCATATACAAAAATAGAAAATAAAGTGGTTTGCTCTCCTGGAGAGAATATCTTGGGATTCTGTCCATACAAGGCATATACAAAAAGAGAAGGTCAAAGAACATGAGACTGACCCAGAAGAAATTCGAAAGACAATTTCTTCAAAGACACACTATAGCAGCATTAATTAACAATGGATGAGCCCACCAGAAGAGCAAGAACCAGAACTTTGTATCTCCCTCAACACTCAAAGCAGTAAAAGAGGAAGTAAAGAAGATAATTATAGTGGCAACATAGAACATAGAATAATAGAAATGAAAGGGACCTTGGAGGTCTTCTAATCCAACCCCTTGCTTGAGCAGGAAACCTAATACCATTTCAGACAAATGGTTGTCCAGTCTCTTCTTGAAAGCCTCCAACACCCACAACTTCTGAATGCAAGCTATTTCTTTGGTTGATTGCTCTCACCGTTAAGAAACTTCTCGTTTTAGGTTGCTTCTCTCCTTGATTAGTTTCCAATCATTGTTTCTTGTCCTGCCTTTTGGTGCTTTGGAAAATAGTTTGACCTCCTTGTCTTTGTAGGAGCCCCTCAAATATTGTAACAGTGCTATGATGTCAACCCTAGGCTTTCTTTTCATTAGACTAGACATACCCAATTCCTGTAACCATTCTTTGCGTGGTTTAACTTCCAGCCACCTAATATATTTTTTTGTTCTTCTCTGCACTCCTCCCAGAGTCTCAACATCTTTTTAATATTGTGCTGACCAGAACTGGATGCAGTATTCCAAGTATGGTCTTACTAAGTCTTTGAAAGTGGTGCTAGAACATCACATGATATTGATTTTATCCCTCTATTAATGCAGCCTAGGACTGCACGTGCTTATTATTTCAGTAAATTACTGACTGGTTGGTACCCTGGTATCTCTCCTAGGGAGGCTGGGCCTTGAGGAATTCTTGCAGGGATGCTTTAAGATTTGTTTTAGGCATCTGGCAATGAAGTCATTCGGATTCATGCAGCATAGGACTCTGACTGTTCAGAGGTGACAGACATGATCTGGTTGGTTATCTGGGAAGAGTATATGCTTGTTAATAGGAAGTAGTAAGAAATAGACAGAGTCCTTGGGGATGAGAGTTTTGCCTTCTTTGTTTTACATTTTTATTTATGTACTGAGAGGTGACGTGGTTGTTTCCTGATGCTACTGAATGCTCCTCTGAGGGATTAGAGATTTATCTCCTGCTTTGACAAATGTGACGATTCATCACTCTTCAAAAGGCTATCACTGAATCCAATAGGCTATGGCAATTGTCTAGTCTCCAATCTTCCCTTCTTGACCTCTAGTTTCATCCTCTCTTGTCTTGCATCACTTGGGACAAACCATGGTCAGCATTTTACCCTTGTAAATACAAACAATCCATGCCACTTTGGGGGCATAATCCATGATATGCTGTCATACGTTTTCAGATATTGTTCTATAAAGCAATCTCATTATATTTGTGTCTAGTCAGCAATACCTTCAGTATTAATATAGGCATAAATAATATCTATACTATTAACCCATTATTAACCCATTAATGGGTTTAATAATGTAGCCATAATGCAGCTTTGATTTTAACACTTTATTAATTCATTTCATATATTTGGCTCTGCTTTTTCACAGACACACTAATATTTTTATTTTTAAAATACCCTAATATTTTTCTGTACAATCCAAATTCCATTTTGATATCATTAATAATATAGTTCAATGTCATTGAACTATATCTAAAAATACTTGTCTTTCCATAAATGATTTTGTATATAATTTCAATTTATATCTTTAGAACCAATCTCAAAGTTTTTTCCATTGAATCTATAATTCATAGGTAGATGCCGTTTTATTCAAAATTGTCATCTGTGGAATCAGCCATTTTAAAAAGCAATGGAATCTCCTTGAAAATATATTTCCTGCTTGCATATTGTTGTTATACTTATTAGAATTTGTTCTGGAAATAGAATAACTTATTTATAAAACAGTATTAATACTTCACGTGATTTTGATTCTATGCCTCTGTTTATACAACCAAGGATTGTATTAGCTTTTTTGGCTGCCTCCACACACTGCTGGCTCATGTTTCAGTGATTGTCCACTAAGACTCCAAGGTGCCTCCCACAGTTATTGTTTTTGAGCTAGATCTTGCCTAATCTGTACTTGTAACTTTGGTTTTTCTTGCCTAGGTGTATAAAACCTGCTTTTCTCCACATTAAATTTCCATTCCCTCATCTAAGTCATTTATGAAGATATTGAAGAGTACAGTGCCTGAGACAGAACCTTGACATACCCCACTGCTTACTTCCCTCCATGTAGCTGTAGACCATTAAGGACTACTCATTCAAAGTCAATTACTCTGAAACTAAGATCAGCATTTTTCTTTGAATCTATTTTGATTTCTTTGAATCCAACTTGAAATTATACTGCTCAGAATTTTACCCTATTTATTAAGTGATCTGCACTTTCCTAATGGCCTTTAAGCAGCTTACAATCATATTCCAAGATAATGATGTAAATATAAATACAAATTATTATGAATTTGTACAGGTTCCCCCAAATACCAACAGCATTTACAATCCACTTATTATTAATAATGACTTGAGCTGCAGTGGAAATGGATTCTGGATCCTATGGTTGTAGCAGTACAGTTATTGGAGCCCAAATTGCAGTTCAAATTGCAATATAATAACATATGGAGAGGTGACTTTGAGTGAAATTATGGCCCTACTCTCAATGCACAGGTTCAACTGTCCCTAAATTGCTTGATTAGAGCAGAGCATATTTAGCAATGCCATTCTTTTTTGAATTTCATGAAGAAAAATTATATTTGTTACTAAAGCATTTATTATAATTTTCCAAAAGCATTTAAATTCCGTGAAAGTGCTTTTAAACTCATTAACTGATTTGTATTTTCACTATTTGGGGATCAAGCCTGACACCAGTAATCTAGCAAAAATAATATAATTGATATACATTCCAAAGAGAAACATTGTTACTTCTATTCGGAAGGCTGGAAAAAATGGATTAAGACATCTCTTAAATCTAATTCACACTGAATATTAAAATTAACTTTTGATTAGCAACCCAATACAATTACCCAGGAATATTACTAGACTTTCATTAGAGATTGAATTGAAGTAGAAATGTTATTCATTGTTTTAATTTCCACTTTATACTTAGAGTTGTGTAAGTAATATGCAATGTTTCTACAGTTTTGTCTTCATTACCAATAGAAAGATTGTACTGATCTTACAGCAGCCATTCTCTTTAATGCCACACTAATGCTATAATTCAGAGGTGGACTGAAGTTTGGAAAGGGTCAGTCTGTTGTGGGTCTCCTCCCAAGTCAAATCAAGCATCTTATTAGATTTTTATATGGTCAAGCCACATTTCAAAATGGAACATCAATTTAAGTAGTGAATTAGATCCAGATCTCCATATTCACGCAAAACTTTGGTTTTCACCACACACATACAGCAATATTTAGAGCGTATGATTACCTATCTTCTGCTTGTATAAGGATACATGTTTTTCATTGTCTACTGCGTAATGCAGAATTTACATTTTTATAATGGAATAAATTGTAAGTTAAAATTGTCTAAGATGTGCATGAAATCAAGTTAATGAGACAGGAAATCATGACTGTACCCCTGGGGGTTGTCTCACACCCATTCCCTCTCTAAACACAGATTCTACTCGGGTGATATTTTATAGTTTAATGATGACAGTAAAGAAATATATTTGTCTTGACTGGTAGTTAACACATTCCTTTCTTATATGCCTCAAGTAATTAACAACATATAGGGACAGGCAAGCTTTATTCTAACTTTCCTATTAGTTGGATCCAAATGTACAAGGAAGACTAAGTTCCCATAATGAGCTCATGAGGACTTGAAAGTGGGTAGAATATATTGATAGACATTTGGTAACCTGCATGTATTTTGTTTTAAAATGAATCTAAAATCTAATCCATATTCACCAGATTTGAAATTTGTACCAAAAGGACAATAGTGGTAGAAAAAAGTCAAAAGCCATATTTTGGCATTGGAGCACTTTTAAGTAGGTAGAGGACAGGATGGGCAGGGAATTCTGCCCCTAATTCCTTCCTTCTCCCAAGGTTTTCAAAAGTTGGAAGATCTGAAAATAGCTATTCTTGAACCCAGGTTGTTATAAGTGAAATAAATAAGTAGACGTATAGCCTACTTATTTAGTAGTTGCTAGATGCAGGAAGCTTCTCTATATTTGAACAACTAACTGTAAGAATTTGCTAATTCCATCATTCTCTTTTTCTTTTAAATAAACACAATTTTTACATAGTTTGCTGGATTCATAAGACCAAAGTATGATGCATTTTATATTTCACTTTGTCTTGTGAAATAAGAATGGGAAGATGTACTGTATCATAGAATCACAGAGTTAGAAGGAACCTTGGGGGTAGGAATCCTCATACCATCTTGAACAAATGATGTTCAATTTTAGTTTTCCCACTTTCTCATTTTCCCAGTTGTAAATTGTTTCAGTTTGATGGCTGACTGAATGGAGGCCTATATGAAATTTCTTTCATATTTTCAAGACCTATTTCTCCTACTTCGTTCTTTTTATATGGGTATTTTACATTGCCAGCTACATTACAGATTTTTATTAATGATATCTGAGATGCCCATATAGAAAAATCAGAATCAATCTTTATTACGGTTACTGACCACACAAATGTTAAACATTAAAATAAATACATTCTCTAATAATTATTGGAAAATAACTAAGAAGAGTAATAACTCTTTAGGTGTTTGATTATAGCCTAGGGATATTAAAATATTGGGGAGACTCCATAGAAGGCCAGTTTATGCTCTGTTGCCTTTTTTCCAGGAAGAGGGAAATTTGTCTATCAGAACTAAAGGGGTCAAGCCCTCTGGGAAGAATTAAATTTTCAACCAGTAAATTATCACAATTTCCTGGGCGCTGCTCTGGAGAGTCCAAGCATAGTTAAATCTGCCCAGGACTGAATTGAAACTTTAAGCCACGCCTCTGGTGCTGACCATCCCCAGTTTTTTCAATTCAGTCAGCCCAGTGGATGCACTTCACGTTTCTCTTTATTCCTAACAGATTGCTTGGACTCTCCATTTTAATAAAAGAATTTTTCTTTGCCTTCGTTGTGAGCAGGCTGGGTGAGCAAAATTTCTTAGTTTTTCCTAATTGGACAAAATCACCTTTCTCAGCCTCCCTGATGACCTGGGCTTCCCGGACACCACGAGGCTGCAGGCAGCTGTTGAGGGAGGCGCATGTGTCGGAGTGCCGACGCCAGCATGATCACAGCCTCACAGCACTCAGGCTCCCCGCTGAGGTCTCCGCTGCCACTGACTGCGCTCGTTTAAAGGAGCCGGCGATTGGCGTGGTGCTTCAGGGCTTCCAGAGAACTCTGGTGGCCATTTTGGGTTGCCGGACAGTTGCAGTGGCCATTTTGAAGGGACTGAAAGTTCCAGCCACCATTTTGTTTCCTGCTTTCCTGCGTCTGCGTCCTTCCTTTCTAGGGCCTCCCTACTCTGGCTGAGACAATTACTCACCAAGATTCCGGCTGGGGATACCAAATTGAGACAGGATGTCAATAAAATCATTGCAGCAACAGAGTACACTATGGACACCACACTGAACATACCACAACGAACACTGCAAAGCTTGCGTCCAGGGCCCTGGCCTCCAATATCATCACCCGATGCCTCTTGTGGCTGAGACACTGGAATGTGGACATGCGGTCCAAGTGGAAGCTTGCTTCTGCTCTCTTTAAAGGGGGTGAGGTTTTGGGGGAGGTTCTGGATCCGGTCCTTGTTGAGAATAAGGACAAAAAGGTCATGCCCTTGGCCACCAAGCAATCTGACTGAAAAGGTTCCAATTCCTATAGGAGGCAGTCCTTTCGGAACACGGAGCCTTCCACCAGCTCCGGGTCCCTCCATCGTCCCTACCCACAGAACACGGATAGGTCCCAGGACCATCAGTTCTTTCATGACAGGGATCGCCAGCAGAACTTTTCCAAACACCCTGTTTGAGGGAGGTCCGCTCCAGGCCCTTCAGGTGATATAAGTGACCACCAATGGACTGCTCTCATAGGAGGGTGTCTTCAACTGTTCCACGCCCAATGGGAGCAGATCATGTTGGACCAGTGGGTCCTCCAAACGATCCGCATAGGTCTGACCCTAGAGTTCCTCTCCCCCCCTCCTTGTCACTTCATTCGATGCCCTACCTCTTCATGTCCAGTCAAGAGGGCTCTCATGGAACAGGAGATCCTTCATCTCAGGCACATCAGGGACATAGAACCGGTTCCACCAGGTAAGGAGGGGACAGGCTTTTATTCCATCCTATTTCTAGTTTCAAAGAATTCCGGGGGGTGGAGGGGAATCCTAAATTTTAAAAAGCTAAACCACCACATAGCTGTATTTAACCATGCTTGGACTCTCCTTCTCAGCGCCCAGAAAACGACCCTTCAGGTAAGCCAATGGTCAATCTTCCAGCCCTTATCTGAATTTGAGGCATTCCTGTCTCAATTTTCAACTACATGTTTGATATTCCACTAGGTGCAGCTAAAATGGATCACAAGAATATTTTTGTATGGTTGCTAAATATTCTTTCTTCAAAAAAAAATCCTGTTTGTGCCCCATAGAAAATGTGCATTAGTGTTTTAGCCTCAAAGAATTTTAAGGCTCCAGGGACTAATTGTTCTCCACCTGTGTAAAAAAAAAATTAATAGCATTTGAGGAACTAAGAGTTGACTGCATCATGTGGTTCAGAGGTGCCTGCCAAGTACCTTTTGTATGGAAAACCACGCCAAGCTACTTGAAGTTATTGACCTGTTCTGGATTGTGTCTTTCTTCTCTCCAAGAGTATTGAATAGCTGTTTTAGCAAAAACTAGGAATTTTTCCCTTATGGCCACAGCACCAACACCAGCACACCACTCGGCCTCCTACTCCGTTGCAGCAGTGAGTAAGCAGAAGAAGTGGGCCAGCGGCCATGTGGCTCCTAATCTCAGGGTTCCAAGTAATAGCAATAGCAGTTAGCAATAGCAGTTAGACTTATATACCGCATCATAGGGCTTTCAGCCCTCTCTAAGCGGTTTACAGAGTCAGCATATTGCCCCCAACAACAATCCGGGTCCTCATTTTACCCACCTCAGAAGGATGGAAGGCTGAGTCAACCCTGAGCCGGTGAGATTTGAACAGCCGAACTGCAGAACTGCAGTCAGTTGAAGTAGCGTGCAGTGCTGCATTTAACCACTGCGCCACCTCGGCTCTATACCCCCAATGAAAGAAGACTCCAAGGCTTGAAGTTCCACAAAATTCCATTTTATTAGAGATGTCATATTGGCACATCTGGGAAAACCCAAATTTAAAAGCCTCCAGGTTTTTCCCACCCAAAAGAAAGTCCAAGCATCTACCCATCACCCATCACATGGTCCAATCAAATCACTGTCCCAACTGGAGATGACTCCCAATCACACGCCTTGTTATTATGGCTATATATCTCCCCAGCTCCATTAAATCCTCCCTCCCAGTTTCCCACAGACTAAATGTAGCAGACCTGAAGATCCAATGCCCAAGATGGTTTCCAGGCCTGACACTTGCTGCACACGGCTGCTGGTGCGGGGGCATGGATGGCCTGGCTTCAAGGGCTCTGAGGTAAGCTGATGCGATGCACGTGGGGCAGCTCCCCCCACCTTGCCTTGTGGCTGCAGCACCATGAGCAACCAGATAGAATGGGTGGCCATCTGGCTGTACAGGATCGTAAATAGGGATTATTTTGGGATAGGGCTTATATTAGGCACACACAGAAAACATGCTAGGGTTTATTATCAGGATAGGTCTTATTTTGGGGGAAAGTGTGTGTGTGTGTGTGTGTGTGTGTGTGTGTGTGTGTGTGTGTGTGTGGTGTATATTATGTATATGTAGATCTGTGTTTGTGTGTCCAAATTAATCTGGCTCTCATTCATTTCTTGAAACAAAGTTTTTTTATTTTTTGTTACATATTTTAACTCCTTTTATAAACGAAGTGTTGTCTGGGCTTTCCCCCTTAACATCTTCTCATATGCATAGTTCATTTTACATCATATATCAATTTCCGATTTCAGCCATATTATTTTCTTTCCATATTTTTCAACTTAACTTTAATTTCTTCTTAATCTATAAACAATATCATTATTTGCCCCTCCAAGTTAATCAAATCTGACATTGCATTTTCACCTCTTATTCTATTTTACTATCGATAACATATATCCTCAAATTTAATTTTGTAATAAACATTTCACTTAGTTAATTATCCACAATTAGTAGTATTAATCTATTTCCCTCACATCATATTAGCTATATACCATTGACAATATTAACATATTTCATTTTATTCTACTAGTAAATCTTTTTCCTGCTTTCCTTCTTTCCTAACCATTTTCTTTTGAAGGGGTGTTCACCAATTAAGCTTCTGTTTAATTATTTCTGGGAGAATACAATCGGCACCGGAAACCTTATTAACTTTAAGGGATCTGATCAGCTGGGATATTTCTTGTGATGTAACTGGGGCCAGGAAGGGGCTGGGTCTAAATTAATCTAGCTCTCATTCATTTCGTGGGCAGGGTCCATTTACAACTTTGCAATAGTGGCGAATATCAGTAGCTCAGGTGTAGGATGATGGTGAAGGTTCATTCTCCGAGCTTGTGGATTTGTTTCTGAACATTTCATTACCAGGCTAGGCAACATCTTCAGCAGAGTTTAGGAGATATCAGTCTCACTGTCCTTCTGTTAATAAGGGCTTCAGGTGTGGGTGTGTCAAGTGAGGTCTTGTGATGGTCAGCTGTGAGTCATCAGTGAATCTTGGAATGGGTTTTGTGATGGGTCTTATGATGGGTCTTGTGATAAGATTACATCAGGTCAGGGTCATTGGGAGGAGAAGTGGTGAGGGGGTTGTGTGGGTTGGTTGAGGGTTGGTGCTGTCTCTGATTGGCTATATGATTGATTTGGATTCTGAGGGTTCAGTAGGCTGGTTGTGTCTGTTCATGGAATTGTTTGTGGAGTGCCAGGCTTTGATGAACTCATGAGTGTGGTGGGTGGTAGCATGGCCAATGATTTTTGTGTTGCTCCAATCAGTGTTGCTCCTGTCAGAACCTCTCCATTAGATAATTAGGAAAGAAGACCACGAGACTCCATGTGTAGAAATCAAGTGTACTTTTACTAATTATAAATGATTAAAGGCATAGCGTAGCGAAGTCTGATTATTTAGGCGCGAAAGCGATTGATATATAGAATAGCCCATTCCCCACCCCTTGGCATCACAGTTACAGTCCAATCATAATTCTCTCAAGTGTCAGGTGTGAGATAACTTCAAAAGGCATCACGAAGATGGAATGTCGGTGCCGTTAGTCCTGGCGGGAATCTCCCACGCATGCGTAGTCCGATAGGCAGCTGAACTCCAGAACCTTCCTCCAGCACAATGAGTAACCGCTCCCAAATACCAGGCCCTCCCTCCCCGTTTCATGGCAGCCGAAGCAACAGCAAAGCAGAGGCTGACACTGGTGCTGTTTGGTGTCAGTGTGGGTAATGATTAAGGTTTTGGGTAAGGATTAAGAATTTGGGAACACTGACTTCCAGCCAGTGTTCTTAGATTCTTGTTTTTAATTGATGTGATGTTTGTCCCACCTAGAATTGGTTGCAATGGTAATGTACAATTGATTTTGTAGATTACATTTCATTACATTGTTTCTTTCATCCTTCTGCATTTTGTCGTTGGTTCTGGATAATTCCTGGTCGAGTGTGGCTGTGGATTTGTGAGCTATTGAGGGCTAGAATGAACCTTCACCCTTATCCATATACAGTTCTCTAAAATGTTCCTCCCAGGTGTGAATTGGTACTTGGTTACTTGAGGGGAAGGAGTAATTTTCCCAGTCCTCTAGTGTTACGCCAAAAAAGATGTATCTTTCATCCTAACTGATTGAATTAATTTATGCCAGGTCTCCTTCAATGCTGTACTTTTATTTTAAAAGGGCTTTATAGCACTTCCCCATAGTCTTCAAATATTTTAGGTAGTGAGTTTAATCTTCAGAAGGGGAGTTTTTACTTTTTCTGTACTCCCTATTATATGCCCTCTTTAATTGTTTACAATCCTGATCAAACCATTTCTTATTCTTTATGACCCGCTTTCTGCAATGAGGCAAATCACATAGAGAAATGATTTATCCTTACAAGTGAGAAAGATTGCCGTCTCCCTCCCCCCACAAATAGTTGTACTGTATGTTTGTATCATTTATCTATACATTGAATGTGTCTATGTGCATATTGCTCACAAGCTGCATTTCAACTCCACTGAACTCCTTTGTGTGGGGGGGCAGGGAGGAGGGGAGGGGAAACTCAGATTATTCTATATGTCTTTATTGATTTGAGAGAACTGGGACTGTGCATCTTTAAATGTGTACATGTGTATGAAGAGGCAATGTACATGGATGAATGTTGTGCAGTGGGGATTTGAATGTATAAAAGAAAGGAGGGAAGACAACTGTAGCAGTGAAAGGAAAGGGAGGGAAGGAGAAAAAGATGGAAGTTTCTGCCTTATTTTCCAGAGAAAGGGGAAATTAATCTTGGTTTGTTAATCACATAGAATGTACAGTTTGACTTGAAAATAAACTCAGTAGGATCAATTTCTAAATGAATATGCATAGAATAGCTACTTGGTTCACTGACAAAAGGGTGAACGACATAACCGCGCCCGACTAAACCGCAGTGACAAAACCGCGTGTTGTAAAGCGCTCCGCCGAATGAGCGCTGAATCGCGCCAACAGCGCGGCGACAGAAGCGTGCTGTAAAACTAAACCTAACCCTAAACCTAACCCTAAACGTAACGCTAAACGTAACGCTAAATGTAACGCTAAACGTAACGCTAAACCTAACCCTAAACGTAACCCTAAACGTAACCCTAAACCTAACCCTAAACGTAACCCTAAACCTAACCCTAACCCTAAACCTAACCCTAAACCTAACCCTAAACCTAACCCTAAACCTAACCCTAAACCTAACCCTAAACCTAACCCTTACCTTAAGTTAAATCGGCTTTCTGCCGACGTGCTGTTGTAAAGCACCCTTCTGTCTCCGTGCTGTTGTCTCCGTGCTGTTGTCGCCGTGCTGATGACGTGGTTTTAGCGACGCAGTTTAGTCGGGCGCGGTTTTGTCGTTCGCCCTTTTGTCGGGTAGCTACTTAACTCATCAATTCCAGTGTTAGGAACTGGGTAACATGGTCTTCAATTTAAGTATGAAACTTTAATGAATGGAACAGTTCAGGCTACTTGCATTGGCAATAGATCGATGATAAATGTTCTATCACTGTTCCTGCTTGGCAAACATAAGTACAGAGCTCTGATAGGTTCCCTTTTAGCCCTGCTTTGGTTAAGCCACTAACCCAAAATGTGATGATTGTTGATTGGCAAAAGTCTTGAAATTCTAATCAAACAGTTTGGACATCATGAAAAAGCTATTGGCTGGTCTTTATTTTCACTGGTTGGTTGAATAACGTCAGCCAGGTTTCTTTACCATCATAGCTGTGTGAAAGATCTAGGTGTCCTAGTGGACTACCCCCACTTAACTATGAGCCAGCAGTGTGTTGCAGCTGCCAAAAAAGTCAATGCCATCTTGGGCTGTGTGAACAGAGGGATAATATCAAGATCACAAGATCTTTATACTGCACTAATGAAAACACACTTGTAATACTATAAACAGTTCTGGCCACCACAGTACAACAAAAGTGCTGAGACCCTAGAAAGTTTGCAGAGAAGAGCAACAAAGATAATAAAGGGTATAGAGGCTAAATTGTATGATGAACAGTTGAGGGAGTTGGTGCATCTAGCCTATTGAAAAGAAGAATTGGGGGGACATAATAACTATCTTCCAGTACTTGAAGGGCTGCCGCAGAGGCTGCATTAGAGGGCAGGGTAAGACGTTATTGGTGGAAGCTTATTAAAGACAGATTCAACCTAGAAGTAAATAAAATTTTCTGACAGTGAGAGCAATTTATCAATGGAATAACTTACCTCCCAAAGTTGAGGGTGCTCCATCACTGGAAGTTTTTAAAAAATAGACTGGACAACCATTTGACTGGGGTAGTATAAGGCTCCTGCCTTGAACAGAGGATTGGACTATAAAGTCTCTTCCAGTCCCATGATTCTATGTTCTATAATTGATGAATATGGGACTCATAACAGACTACTGAAATACTTTTATTTGGCCATCTAGTTTTATGGATGGCTAAAGATCTGAACCCAGATGTCCTATATTTAAGAAAATCATTTAAAATTGGCTCTCTGCCACCGAAATCTGTTTTGCAGATTCCTCTTGTTTGTTATGCACTGCAAATGTGGATTCCCACATCTGGGAATCCACATTTGGATTCCCAGATGTGTGGCTTATAGACATCTTAGTATTTACCAGGCTTCTGGCCCCAATTGTCTTTTTTACATTCTGAGTAAAGCAAAATCTCTTTTGAGCTTCACTTTTGTGGATGTTATGCAGTTTTCTTGACAGTGATACTTAAATAACCTACTGTTGCCTGCTAGGGATTTTTTTTTCAAATTCCTATTCTACCTTTCAGGCCTTAGATTTCTTTTTGTCCATTCAAATACTAATTACGCTGAACCCTTGCGGCATTGTTGCCACACTGGAGGGCCGCTCATGTGTCCTTGGCCGAATTGAAAGGAAAACACCAGGCAGAATTCCTCGGGATGAGCGAGTTTCGAATGAACTTCGAAGGGCTCTTTTATTAGAAAAGTTAGTTACAGCGTCATCAAAAGTGTTGCATACTGAATATGCAAATACCAGCTGCGACCTGATTGGCTAGTCATTTTGACAGTTGGTCTGAGTGCTAGTATAAATACCCTGACCGCTCAGGGAATGTTCGAATCGCTTGTCACCTACTAATAAACATCTTACTCTCTGATCCATGTGTCATCTCTGTCTTAATAAAGGTCTGTCTTGCATCCATGGCTCCTGCGTGTCTTCCCCTCACAACCCAGTTACAATACTGGCGACGAGGATGGGATATGCGATTCCCGCAGAGCCTAAGACAGAAGCGAGGGAACAACATCAGCCAACATGAACGCAGGAAAAAAATTTCTGTTCTTTACTCCATTGAGGGCCTGTCAGAGCTGCCGCCTTGGCCAGCAAGCGTCAGCAGCAGTAACCACCGCCGTGGGCCTCCGGTTTTAGCCAACCTGAGTAAGCAATCAGGCGCGGCCTCCATCCGTCCGAGGGACGGGCTTTCTATGCTTAACCTCGACTGGAGCCGCCGCCGCTACTCAGGGACGAGCTATGGACCGCGACGGCTAAACCACGCATGGGGCCGCTGCCTGCCTGCCGCCAGCTGCTCCTATGCACTCTCAGCATTACATGGCTGTCGAGAGGCCCAAGGAACCAACGTTCAACCAACCACCTCGTTCCAACTGCCACGTTCAACGAACCGCCTCGTTCTCCAAGCTGCCACCTAGCACGCACCGGCTACGCTATCTCAGCCTGTCTAAATTTGAAGGGGCTCAGCCTGCATAAATTTGAAGAGCCGAAGCTTTCATCAGTAACCGAAGTTTCCCAGTAACCGCTTTTAATCCCAAAGGACCTGCTTTCTATCCTGGTTCCAAATTTTCGCTACGAAGGACTCACCAGCATCTTGCAACAGCGAGGCCGAGCATGCGCAGAACTGGGGGGAAGGAGAGAGTCTGAGTTTGAATATGCAAATAGTCTTTAGAACTGGGGGGAAGGAGTGTTGCATACTGAATATGCAAATACCAGCTGCGACCTGATTGGCTAGTCATTTTGACAGTTGGTCTGAGTGCTAGTATAAATACCCTGACTGTTCAGGGAATGTTCGAATTGCTGTCATCTCTGTCTTAATAAAGGTCTGTCTTGCATCCATGGCTCCTGCATGTCTTCCCCTCACAACCCAGTTACAATAAAAAGGAGCGTATCAAAAGGCATATATAATCACACATGATACAAGTAAACTAATGAAAAGTTCACAGCATTCTACAAATAAACCAATAGAAAATCACATCATGGCAAAGGGTGGGCAAAGGGGGAATAGAAAGTTACAACCTAGCAGAGGGAGGGGGAGACGGGGAATCGAAAGTTACAAGCTGCATAGCATAGGAGGGAGAAGGGGCAGGTGTGGGAGTAGCTGGCTCACATAGTTCATGAGGCTGCATAATGAGTCCTGACCGTTTAGGCTGGAAAGATGTTTCTGGTATGATGTCTCTCCATCCCTGTGTGTGTGTGTGTTTCAGGCAGGCAAAACTGCCCTGCACACACACACACACACACACGGAATGGATTCCAACAAACCCTGACTAGTTTTCTAAGATCAAACAACGTTGGCTACTTGTCTACTTAGTTCGAATGTTTTTTTTTAAATGGAACCTAGCCTGCTCTAAGCAAAGTACCAAACTCCAGCATCAACTTTATTTCCAACAATATGACTGAGTTACAAATGGGTGTCAGAAATGTTCTCAGAACAAAGAAAATGATGGGGGTCAAGGCCTTGAGGCCTGCAGCTGCTTGTTGTTGGAAGGTATGGAAGGTAATTTTCTGTGCCATTGATACTTTGTAACTGGTGATACCCCAGTAAACATTCTGGAATAGACAAGCTCCCAACTATAGTCACTATTTTAATGATTATTCACTAAATATTCTCAAAATTCTAAATGTACCTTTCAGCCACAGAAAGAAAGGACCCCTTGAAATACTGCAATACTTTTTTGGGTGCTCTGATGCTGGAAAATATAAGAGGTATGATGGTTCTCTTCTTGCGAATGTTCCTTCTTCCTTGAAAAAGCCTTTATCCCTTTAATTTCCACATGATATTTTCAGGAAAGAAACCTGTCTCTGCTGAATTGTGTAGTGTATCTTTAGTGTATCTGAGATAATCCTTAGTTATGAATACTGCCCTGGAACCTGTTGGACCCTGGAAATGACACAGGTCAGCCATTGAATTTACTAGTTCCTCTAGTTTTTTGGCCCAGCCACTATGGTTAAACCAGAATCTTGCATGAAGCACACTGAACCTTAATAGCCTGTGACCCACATAACTGTTCTTGGAAGTATTCCAATTTTTTTTTCTTAACATTCTAATTGCCCCTGCATATCAGCCAAGACTTGTATTAACTTTTTCTGGGTAATTTTTATTGATGTACATTTTCTGGCGCCAGGCTGTCCCCGTTCCATTAGCTGTAGCTGACTCCACCAGGAATTGAGCTTGGAAGACATAAAGCATAATAAAATGCCCAAGGGAATCTGTGCAGAGTTATTTGGAAAGGTGGGATTGTTTTAAGTGGAAGACTGCTGTGTACAGGAGAGAAGAAGGAAGTGAAATATAAGAAGAACCCGGGAAAAATGCTTGACTCTGTGAAGTTCATTATATTGTAATAGTGGTAATAGTGAGAATTACTTTCTATCTTAATATCTAAACATTAACTGCACACAATGATTCATAAGCTCCTTTTTATGAATTCATCTGAAAGATACCTGGATTCTAGATGACATCCTTAAAATAAGTGTTCTATACAGTCCTGCAAATTTTCTTCAGAACAAAGACAGAACATATTCTATAATTCCATTTAGACCAGAATTTTAGTTCCCAAAATTTTCTGGTTCATGAAGTCCCTAGTGGTTTCCAAATTGTGCACCACAGCACCCTAGGGTGCCTCAATGGCAGTTCCATTTATCAGATATCCCACAGTGCCCCTGTGTCAGGCGTGCCTCCAGCAGTAACCAAGAAAGAAAACTCCCAACTCCATTGTTCATGGAATTAAAGATACTTTTACTGGTTATGAAAAGATAGCAGCGAAAGAAAAGCAAGATCCAAAAAGGTGTGAACAAGTACCTATCAAATGATTACCCAGCCCCCTCTCTCCAATTACCCCATCCCAGTGTCCAATCTGCAACTTCCTAAGGTGTCATGTGGGGGTGCATCTTCAAAAGGCCTCATCAGGTTGGTATGTGAGATGGTTGGCCTTAACCAAGGCATTAGCACGCCCAGAAGATGGTGAGAACAAAACTCCCTTCTACATACTCCTCCAGTACCGTATAATTCCCTTCCCAAATACCATGCGCCCACCATCCCTGTTTCTGTGATAGCCTATAACAAGCAAGCGAAGCAGAGGCTGATACCCTGTGTGTTTACAGCAACTCCCTGTGAATATAGTTTTGGAATCATAGCTATTTGGCAATCTAAAATGATAAAAGTGATGCATTTTATTTATATTGATTTGTCTCTCTTTGTCTCTCTTCACCATTTCCTTCCATTTAATAAAAGTTGCATTAAAAACAAGTCTCTGGCATATATTGTAAAGAAAGATGAATGAGACATCAGACAGAGCTGATATTGGGGTGCTGCATGAAGCTCCACAGCTCCTAACTCTTGCCTTTGAAACTCAACTAGAATTTTGACTATCAGGTCTCCAAGGATCCAGCCCGTCAAGAATGGAAAAAGAAGAGGTTAGTTATTAGGTTCTTGGTGAGACATCTTGGAACTAGACTGTTGCTCCCAAGCAGCCTAGCTCCTGTAGTTATTGATGAACAGTGCTATTATCGCTCTCAGTGAAGTATGGGTGCTTCTACTATTTATTGTTCTAGAATAGGGCCTCTGCCTGCTCACCATTCGCCCCTGCCGAGTCAGGGAATGTGCCATTTCCTGGCTCTGGCCTTGCCCCAGAGCCTCCGCCTGCTCAATGTTTGCCCCAACCAGGTCAAGGAATGTGCCATTTCCCTGCTCTAGCCTTGCCCCAGGCCTCCACCTGCTCACTACTGCCCCTCTCTGGCCTCAAATTACAGCCCCCTGGGCCGAAGCAATTTATTCGGCCTGCAGCCTGCCATATTATGCTGAATAGCCACGGGGGGGGGGGGGTAGGGCGTGGGCTCAGGAGGGCCGAAGTGGCTTGGGAATGGACTGGAGTCCAGACAGTTCTTCTTACCTGTAAGAAGTCCCACCTGGAAAGCACTACAGTGGAATCTTGCAGCCACTTCTTCTGTCCCTTGCTGAGTCTCGATCGCTCATGGAGATGCTCCATATGTTCTCCGGGTCGGCAGCTGCTTCTCTCTGCTGCTCTTGCTTGGAGAGCATCTTGTGCAATTTAGCTGTGAGCTGCCACTTTACCCTAAGTCCTATTGGGAAATGTTGAATGTTGTTTCTCTCAGCTGCTGCGCTTTCTAGATGGGACTTGAGGAAATGGCGGCTCACAGCTAAATTGCACAAGATGTTTTCCCAGCAGTGAAGAGAGAAACAGCTGCTGCCCCAGAGAGCAGAGATGGAGGGGAGCAGACCCCAAAAGAAATACAGAAATTATTAAATACATATGAAAGAATAGAGAAAAAACTGGAAAACTTAGAGCACATAACAATAAAATATGATGAAGAAATTGAGGATGTCTATCAAATGCAAAACGGGGTGGTTGAAACTCAAAAATCAAAGTGGAAAATGAATATAAAGAGATTAAACCTGCTGATATTTATAGTGATTGGTTTGTCTCTGAAAATGGAAAGAATGGAATACTGAAAGAGGAATTAAATGGAGAGGAAATCTATTCCAGAGGGCAAGATACAGAAGAAGAAAAAACTAAAGAATCTATGGATTTAAAGAGAGAAATTCTATTAGCAAAAGCCTTGATAACACTGCTGACAATCAAAGATAAGCAAGGAATTGCTAAGAGAAGTCTATACAAAGTTGACCAAGAAGATGATTAGAGGACTGGCACCACAAATGGCAGAAGATATGAGACTGTTTTGCTATTGGAAAGATACAGGTTGATAGATGGAAGAATATAATTTAAAACTAGTTAAACTTAGTGAAATTTATTGATAATAGATATAGCTTAAATAAATAACTGATAATGTTACTAATGTATACAATGTGTAGTGTTATGATGAGTATAATTGGATATGAATATTGAATGGCACCCATGTAAGGAAGATTAGCAATCCCTTTTGATTATACATAAAGGATAATAATAATAATAATAATAATAATAATAACAACAACAACAACAACAACAACAACAGACGAAACAAGAATACAGAAAAGATGTGATAAAATTAAGAATGGAGAGTTGGCAGAACAAAGCACTGCATGGCCAATTTCTGGAAAAAATAAAAGATAAAGTGGACAGTGAACAAACTTGGTTATGGTTAACAACAGGTACATTAAAGAAAGAAACAGAGTCACTAATCCTGGCTGCGCAAGAACAAGCTATCCACACAAATTCCATTAAGGCCAAAATTGAAAAATCCTCTGATGATGCCAAATGCAGACTTTGCAAAGAAGCTGATGAAACTGTTGATCACATACTCAGCTGCTGTAAAAAAATCGCGCAGACTGATTATAAATTGCGGCACAATTCAGTAGCACAAATGATCCATTGGAATTTGTGCAAAAATTATAATATTAAAACAGCAACAAACTGGTGGGAACATCAGCCTGAAAAAGTCACCGAAAATCAGATGGTCAAGATCTTGTGGGATTTTCACATACAAACAGACAAAATACTGGTGCATAATACACCAACATCACACTGGTTGAGAAAAATAAGGTCACAATCATAGACATCGCAATACCAGGTGATAGCAGGGTAGCTGAGAAGGAACATGAAAAAATCACAAAATACCAGGACTTAAAAATTGAAATTCAACGACTATGGCACAAACCAGCAGTGGTAATTCCAGTGGTAATTGGCACACTGGATGCTATTCCAAAAGCACTGGAATTACATTTAAAACAGTTAAAAATTGACAAAACCACCATCAGTCAAATGCAAAAAGCCGCACTGCTTGGATCTGCACGCATATTACGAAAATACGTCACAACGTCCTAGGCCCCTGGGTGGGGCCCGACTAGTAACCAATGCCAAATCCGGCGAAACAACTGGCCGCTGTGATACAATTCTATAATAATAATTAAAAAAACAATAATAATAAAGAACTAAGTTAGATGCAATTAAAGTTTTGATTATTAGGGAGAAAATGTTATGATACAGGATATAGTCAAATAAAGGAGGGATAAGAATAACAACGTATATATAGATATGGATATAATGTAAGGAAACTGGATGTAAACTTTAAACAGTGATTTGGAAAGGAGGGTTAGAAAACTTTGTTATTAAATATTATGGATGTTTAGCTAGAATAGGACATAAGGATTTAGTGCTAGTGGATGATTTTAGAAATAGTAATTGAAAGGCCAGTATATGGTTATGTATTAAATTTTGGTATATTTTATGATGAAGGATGCTTAAACAATTATAGTCAAATGAAAATGGAGATATGATGATGGTGACATGTATGAATATTTGAGTTAAAATGCTTGAGTTAACATGAATTATGTTTGTTGACTGTGGAAGAGATGCACGAAAGTCTTTTTGTAACCAACTGATACACTTTCTATAGCATGTAAAGAAGGATGTTGTATTTGTTTTAAATTAAAAATTAAAAAACATTATTTAAAAAAAAATTGGTCCTGCTTTCTCTGGTCTTGACTTCCTCTGCTGGAGACTATGAATCCCCCAGCCCCACCCAGCCCACCACAGATGGCCAAAACATTAGCCAGTAGAAGTAGCTTCTAGCATCTCTATACAATCTAGTTCTTTCTGTACATATGTGCACCAGGCTGTGGTTGGTCATACCAAATATAGCATGTGCTACAAGCTGGATTGATTCCACTTCTATGTGAATTTCAGAAAGTCATGCCTTTATACTATGAAAAACTCCATGTAATAGATGCTGTCCTGAAATATTGAGCATAGGGTGATAGTAATTTATGCTACTAGCATAACAATTGGCTAATCCAACCTCTCCAATGAATTGTAATCTCATTTTGTAGCATTTTGACAATTCCAAAGAGAACCTCATTGCGAACACATACAAAATGTCACATGTTGATACTTGTCAATCCTCATTCATCATTACCACTTTGACGCCAGGACTGATACTAGTTTTAGGCAAGCAGTGCTCTCTTCTGTCTGCTTGTTCTGCTATTGGTTAATATACAGTATATGATGAAGAAAGGCAGTGGCATGGTGGTCTAATGGTGAAGATACTTACCTCCCATTTGGAGGGTTGAGAGTTCAATCCTAGGTAGCAGCAGATCAGAGATGGATTTCAGATGGTACTGTCCAGTACGTACGTACTTGTAGGAAGAATTTTAACAGTCCCTCCCCTGGCTTGTCCCCCCCTTTTGCTCCCCTGCCCGCCTGCTCGCCGCTTGCTTGCTCGCACCACCTGTCCGCACCATGCTTGCCCCGCCCACCTACTTCCTTCCTATCCATGCTAAATATGCATCCTTCATTCATTATGATAGAAAGAATTCTATCATTTGAGAAAAAGGGAGAGAAATGAAGGAAATGGTAATAAATAAAAAGTAATAAGTATTATCACATGAAGTAGAAACTTGTTATGTTATAGGAATTTGTTCTATTGTGATATGTATATGTGTTGTGCTGCTGTAAAGGTGTGTTCCTTTTGAGCATTTGGTTGTTGGGCATTTGTGGCACATGTGCCTCTGCGAAAGCATGTCCCTGCAGTCAGTTGTATCCTTCCTGCATTGGGATCTGGATCCTTCATGGGTCCTTTTAAATGCCACCCCCATTCCTTCCAGGAATTGTCACCTAACTACCAGAGCAATCCTCACACCTTTTGTGTGTTAATAGGCCAATCAGGAATAACAAAAGATAAACACTGCCAGAAAGGAATGTGTCTGTGTTAGGGTATATGACTGAGTTTTACAATGTAGTTAGATTATATGACTAAAGTAGTTATAATATTAAGAGCTTTGGTGTAAAAGTAAGAGAAGGAGTCTGAGGAATTGTGACAAGTAGAAAGTCATGACCGTTGTGTATTTTGGGGGGGGGAGGTTGTGTATTTGGGGGGTGGGGAGGGTGCAAAGGATTTTCTAGCTCGGACCCGAGGCAACTGGGTGGAGAAACAAACCCGCGGAGAGGAAACTCCACACGGAACACTTTCTCCCTCCCTCCCTCTCTCTTTCTCCCTTCCTCTGATTGGCTGGCAGTGAACTGTCACCTGAGCCCAAAAGCCCAAGGTCAACAGTGTTTCTTCTAAAAGCCCATGAGGAAGGGGCTGGGACTAAAGAGGCTGGTCCCATTTGCCAGGACGAAAAGCTAGGATCCTAACAGCGGAGGCGAGATGGCAGAGGTTAATAGCAATAGCAATAGCAGTTCGACTTATATACCACTTCATAGGGCTTTCAGCCCTTTCTAAGCGGTTTACAGAGTCAGCATATCGCCCCCACAGTCTGGATCCTCATTTCACCCACCTTGGAAGGATGGAAGGCTGAGTCAACCCTGAGCCGGTGAGATTAGAACCGCTGAACTGCAGATAACAGTCAGCTGAAGTGGCCTGCAGTACTGCACCCTAACCACTGCGCCACCTCGGCTCTAATGGCTGGGGGGGGGGCAGAAACCTGGGGGCGAAAAAGGAGCGGCGAAGTGTAGGAGGAGAACAGTCCTATTCTGTGTCTTTGTGGTAGATTCAAGAATGATCATATGAATTATATATATTTTTGGTTCAGATAGGTTTCATGATATGGGGAGGGACAATTTATTATTTATTTATTCATAAAATCTACATATCACTATCTCATTTTTTAAAATTATCTACAGTCCCAAACCCTCTAAACTGATCAAATATTGGGATGGATGGGCATGAATATTTCGTACTTGTTTTGCTAGGGGATTACATAATGATGAGGCTGTTTTCCTTCTGCAGCTTTTAAGCTCTTCTTTCATGAATATTGTAAACCTCTTCCTCGTGATCTCTGGAGATGATTCTATGCAAGATGATTTGGGAAGGCGTTTGAGATGGGCTGAGTTATTTCAAAGGAAATTGGCTGAATTTGTAATGCAAAAAGCTGCTCTATATTTGTAGCTCAAAGTAGAGGTGTGACTTGTACTTTCAATTACTGACAGGTCTCAGCTAACAACTCCTTTCTTCTTTTGTAAAAAGGGATTGGAAAACAGCAAGTTAAGACTTGACTCACATCTTGAAAGAGAAAAAAAAAATTGTTTCCTTTCTCATTTCATGAGAAATTACCAGTCCAAGTAAATAAACACAGGAACTTAAAATCTGTAACAGAAAACAGACAATTTGTGCAATTTGAATGTGTATATAATATGTATGTATGTATGTATGTATGTATGTATGTATGTATGTATGTATGTATGTATGTATGTTATATTCACATTTTATCATTTACTTTAGAAGAGTTTCAGTCTTATATCAAATCTGTTTGGAGCAATGTTTCTGAAATATATACCAGTATGTAAGATTTCCCTGTTCCGTCAAGTCCTTTACGCAAGTTAAAACAAATGTGTTTTGAATGCAGTACAAATACTTGGAATTGTTTTCATAGGACCAGCTTTCTAATAATGAGATTATTTATCTTCATAACTAGTAGGTGGAGCATTAGAATTTCTCATTGTGTAAAAAGGGATCTAATGATATGCATTCTGAACTTCAGGATTTCTGGAAAACTGACAATTTGAAAAATCTCTGTTGAAAAGATGTTGTCTTCCTCCATTTTAAATATATACTATAATATGTAAAAAAGAAAAGAAAAGAAAAGAAAGAGCCTACACAAGTACATATCAACTTGCTTACAAGGCTGTGCCCATCTTATAGGGAATGCTTCACTTCAGATAAGTGAAATCATCATCAGTGATTCTGATCGTAACACCATTTTCTTTCTTCACTTCTAAGAGGGAAGAGAATGCCCACATTGTAATCCTCTGTCATTTCCTTGGTTTCCTCCTTTCCAGCCTGTTTTGGCACATGCTATATCTGAAGTAGGCTTCTAAGCATCTGCTTTTCAGATGAAAAGGAAACCACCATCAGGTAAGAGAAAAATACTGAGGTAAATTCTGTTACTTCCAGAAGGTGATGGACCTCTGTTACTTTGCACATGTTTGCTCTTATGTGCTAAATATTCACATTATGTCATATGATTTATTCTTAAATAAAGTTCCTTAACAATAGAAAGAAAGGAAAATAACCAGTACACATTTCTAAGCAATGCTTTGAACAGGATTTTGGTGGTAAAATGTGTAACGTCCTCGACTTGCGACCGGTCCTAAGTACTTGACTTATGACTGGCAGCATGTCATCGACTTATGACTGACAGCCCAGAACCGAAGGCTCGTGCCTATTGGCTAAGACCCGCCTGGCTAGAAACAGGCTTTTACTTTGTTTCTATTAGTTCAATGTTTCTCAACCTTGGCAACTTGAAGATGTCTGGACTTCAACTCCCAGAATTCCCCAGCCAGCAAATGCTTTTCCTTCCATAGATCCTTCTCATAACACAGTTTCTGCTTTGATGTCTACAGCATTTACATTGCTCTTCAGCTTTTCTTTAAAATGGGTGCTCGTGTAGCACCTCTTTTATGTACTGCATGAAGACTGCAGGGGCCCCTTGTAGCCCAAATGGCATAACTTTGAATTGAAAGCTGCTAAGGCGGTAGTTAAAAGCAGTCTTCCATTCATCTCCCTCTCTGATACGTATGTGATAATATGCCTCTCTCAAGTCCAGCTTGGTGAACACATTGTCAAGTGGTTCAACATATCTTTCATGAGGGAGAGAAGATCAGTGTTCTTCACTCATACCACATTCAATGCTCGCAGATCAATACAGAATGAACACCTCCATCTTTCTTTTCTCTGAAGAGCACTGGGGCTGCTACTTTCGATTTCGCTGGTTCAATAAAGCCCCATTTCAAATTGGTGTCGATATACTTCCTCAATTCACCCATCTCCTTGGGAGTCATGGAGTACATTTTTGGCCTTGGTAGGGTAGTCCCAGGTTTGAATTCTATTGCGCAATCTGTGGGGCAGTGAGGGGGAAAATAGTTGCAATCTTCCTCACTGAACACCTACACCAAGTTCCAAGTAGTCTGTTGGTACTTGTTGGATCCCAGGGGTTTTGGTGTCTGCTGCAGGTGCTGCAGGTTCCAGACGGTCTGGGCTGTTGGGTTCAATTGTCCCTGGGTGTCCCTTTGTCTCCACCGGTGACAACGGCTCAAAGCCAATAATCAATTTCCTAAAGCCATCCTCCCACTGTATTGTAGATGCCCACTTGTCCAGCCATGCAAGCCCCAAGATAATTGATTCCTGCATTCTTGGAGCTACAATGAATCTGAGGAATTCATAGTGGTGGACTATCATTAACTTTACCAACTCGATAATTTGCATGACTACCCCCCCCCCCCAATTAGTGTTCCCTCCACTTGCTCAAACCAAATGGGATGGATTAGGGGTCTTGTGCATATGCCTAGCTGCTCCACAATAGACATGCTGATTAAGCATCATAAGCCAGTGTCCACGATTGCCCCAACTTCCCCTTCCACCCCCGTTTCTGGCACTTGGAGTTTGGATTTTATAGTAAAGGAGGGGATAGGTGCACTCACCATTGGGTCATCTTTGGCATTTTTCTCCTCCTCCTCCAAGGTGGTAGGGGCTTCCTCAATGGTAGGACTTTCCTTCTTCTTTGGTTGTTGTACCAGATGACTCTTTTCTGGTGGCTTATGGGGTTTTTTTCTTCGTTGCGCTGATGGGTGATGGGTGCGCTTGTGGAACTGGGGCTAGAGCCAGGCATTCTGATGCTCTGTGCCCAAGCTGACTGCATCAGTAGCATTTTATTGCCCCCCCCCCAAGGGGGGGTGGAGGCTTCTCAGCTCGCTGCATCTGCGTTCAGCGGCCCAAAGGTCTCCTAGCAGGGGTTTCTGCAGCAGGCTTTTGATGAGGGTTAAGATCGTGGTCCAGTGGTGTATCAATTTTGGATTTGTTCTGGGACCCTCCTTATGCTGCAAGCTTCCTTCAGTTTGGGATCTAAGGCATTTTTGAACATGTGGACCAAGAGTCTTTATGGCCAGTATCTTAGTCTTCCAGCCATTCTCCTGAACTCCCAAACTAATTCCTTCACGGGACGACCAGCCTTTCTCAATCCCTGGATCTGCTCTTTTGCTTCCATGTGTTGGGCCACATCGCTAAATCAGGCTCGCATCAATTGGATGAACCCGATTGCATCTTCTAGCTCAGGAACCACCTCCTCATGGAGCTCTGCTATCCAATGTGCAGCCTCGCCTTCATTCATCCCCTCAGCTATTTCTTGAATCAACTCTCTGTCGGAAGGGTATTGTGCTCCAACTTTATCAATGTATGCCCAGCTTCTCTGGGGTCCCATCAAATGTTGCCTGAAACTGTGGGGGTGTGGGAGCCGGCAGGGCTGGTGGTTGAAAGGGAGTGGGCCATTGGCTGGCTGCTTGGGGTGGTAGGCCCCCTTATTGAGCCACACCAAGCAGCAGAGGTTGGGCAAAAGCCTGTTGAGGCATTGCTGGGGGGGCTAGAACTGGGGGAGGGCTTTCCCTGGCTCTGCTCAGGGTCAGTTATCTGAAATGACGTCATCTGCTGAGGAGGGGCAGGCACCCATTGGTATTGGGCCCATCCGTGACCCAGGAAGAAAGCCCACCCTGGTGTGCTTGATTCACAGGCTGTAGCCCAACCATTGGTGACTGGGAAAGGGGAGATGGGCCCCAGGCCCCTTTCTGCTGGCTGGATTGAATTCCCCAATTAGATGGAGGGCCTGTCTGCACTCCAGGAGGGAGGGGCGCTGAAGTGGCTGGTGTTGACTTTACTCCAGCGGCAAGGGATTGATTTGACTCTCTAGTCGCTGTGTGGAAGGAGCCAAGATCTCCACTCCATTGCGTTGCAGATTCTCTGCTAGGGAAGGAGAATGTCCTTCCCTAGCAGAGAATCTGCTGGGCCAGGGTCCACTGAGGTGGTTCTGAGCTAAGGAGGGGGTTGATTCCACTCACGTTTAGCAGTCCGAATTGGTCTGGTAGGCCTGTCAGAGGATGACTGCATGTGGGTGGCTGGGATCTCCATTCATCAGATCTGCTGGCCATCCTCCAGTCATGTGTCGGAGTTTCCCTGGCACCCCTCTTTCTCTCCAGCAGAAATTTCTTAGAGGTAATAAATCCCAAGGCTTCATCTCGCAGAGCTAGTTCCGTCTGTGAGGGAGGTCTAGGGCAGTGTTTCCCAACCTTGGCAACTTGAAGATGTCCGGACTTCAACTCCCAGAATTCCCCAGCCAGCGAATGCTGGCTGGGGAATTCTGGGAGTTGAAGTCCGGACATCTTCAAGTTGCCAAGGTTGGGAAACACTGGTCTAGGGGTCGGTTCCTTTCACTGGGCCCCCAGCTGCTGCTCCCTTTCTTTAGCTTCTGCTGCCTCAACTACCTCTTTAGAAGGCACATAAATGGTTTCAACAAATGCAGGTGATCCATCATCTGTGGCCTTCTCTGCTGCTTTCTTTTCTTCCTCCATCTTCACTGAAATTTTGTACTGTCCAGGGTTGGGTCAGAACTGGGATTCAATACCCCTAACAGCTTTCCAAGCCTGGGATATCTGATGAAGTATTTTAAGGCAGATTCAAGTTAATGTCAGGGTTCCAAATAACATCCAAAATTAAATCAGAGTCCCAGGCAAAGTATTGCTCAAAGTTCCAATTTATAAGAGAGTCATGTTGGCACATCTTAGAGAACCCAAAACTGAACTTCCTGGGTTTTCCCCACCCAGTTGAAAGTTCATGATCTTGCCCCCACACCCACAAGTCCATCACATGATCCAATCTTCCACTGCCATGCTGGCAGTTCCACCCGTCCAGTTCCGGTCAGGTGCAGAGATGTAAAGACAAAGAATGACCTTGGATTCTAGAAAGGAATTTTATTTTGGCTACATAGTATTTTATTCCGTACCATCCCCCCTTCCATTTTCCCTCATTAGAAACAGCATAGTAAAATAATAGAAAGTGTGGCAGGCCAAAGATCCAGAAAGGAATATGGCTGCAGGCCTGACACTTGCCTTTGGAAAGATAGTCTTTCCCTAAATATTATTAGATTGTACTTTTCAACCATTACCATCCTATGTCAATGAAAATTCTGTCATTCAAGTAGAAGTGTCTGGAAATTGAGTCATGGTAGCTGGATTTGTTTTTGATTTGAAACATTTTGATGTTATCCAAGATGTTTCCTCCATCTGAAATTGCCATAATTCAATTTCCAAACATTACCAACCTTGATAAGATTCCCAGAACAACATATTTCTTAAAGATCCTTGCATAGAGTGAGATATAGACAAATTGGGTCTTAATAATGTTAACTATAATTGTAAGACATCACAAGCAAACATGAGCTGGTCTTGGAAGTAAGACCTGTTAAGGAATAGACAATTTGCTATTTGCTCCTTTCCCCTCAGTTGATATGTTTCTGTTAACAACTGAGAACTTGATTTGTACAAGTGAATCATTGTACTCTTATAAAAATAAGCTAAATCTCTGTAGTGTCCATAGGGAGCTTGTTAGTTCTACCTTAAAGCTTTCCTATTTTGTTCAATTATATGCATTTGGGAATAAGAAGGAAAACAGAGACATAGCAATGTGTTCATGTCCAAGGAAAATATAAGGAAAAAAATCATTTACACCTAAAGGGACTAACTACGTGCTAATTTTTTCTGCCTCCCACACACAAATTGTTGGAAGGAGCATTTGGTCACACAGTCATTTGGTTTTTAAAGGCCAGTTCTCATGTCAGAACATGCAGAAAAATGTGCAGGAGGAAATTGGGCAAGAAGGAATAATAATCAACTTTGAGCCAAGGTGGCGCAGTGGTTAAATGCAGCACTGCAGGCTACTGCTAGATCAGCAGTTCAGCGGTTCAAATCTCACCGGCTCAGGGTTGACTCAGCCTTCCATCCTTCCGAGGTGGGTAAAATGAGGACCCAGATTGTTGGGGGCAATATGCTGACTCTCTGTAAACCGCTTAGAGAGGGCTGAAAGCCCTATGAAGCGGTATATAAGTCTACTGCTATTGCTATTGCTATCCTTTTTCTCAGTTAAACATCCATTGTGCAGGGCGCTTAAAGGGAAAATGGAATTACTAAAAAGTCAGAGGAGGAGAATGAACTGAAGTTGAAAGCTAAAAAAGTATTTTGAAAGCTGTTTCTGGCAGATACCTATTTAACAATGTATGACAAATACAGGCAACAATTTAGGATTGGATAATAGGAAACATCTATCCACTGACTCCATATGACCTCCTGAAGTTTTGTCAGAGTTTTTCGTCCCCTGTGAATTCCCAAGTCATCTGTTAGTCAACAAAATAGTAAGCTAAGCGGCCTTCTTTTATTGACAAGGAAGGCAAAGCAGTGGTGAAATCTAAATTTTTTTCCTACCAGTTCTGTGGGCGTAGCTTGGTGGGGAGGTCATGTGACTGAGTGGGCGTGGCTATGTAATCATGTAACTGGGAGGTCAGAAGACAGAAGCTCACTTTAACAATGTCCTGCTGGATCAGGGGGTTGGACTAGATGACCTCCAGGTCCCTCCAGCCCTGGATTGCTGTGCTCTTTCAAGGTATCCTCTGAAGCTGCTACCATCAGAACATTCACATTTGGCTTAATCATGCAATAGACTTGCAGACTTAAGCCATTGTTATTTTTTCCTCAAGCCTTAGCAGGAGCACCATAGCTTTAGTACACCACTTTGTTATCAATAATTGGTATTTATTTGAAGCTGAAGAATTGTATTTGTGAAAACAGTTTTGCAAAACAGCCTCCAATTCTTTTAAAGGCTTCATTCACTGATAACTCCTATTGTGAGAACTGATTTTAAGATAATAATTGTAATACTGTCTATGTTTTGAAGCTTTAATTGTAGCCATGCTTTTTCAAACCACTTCACAAAACTGGCATAATCAATAGCATCAGCCTCTTGTAGGCACACCTGCTTTATTTTGATAGATGGCAAGCAGGGTCTAAGGGAAGCCTTAATGATGATACTCTCTCTGGCCAGCTTTCTCCAATCGGCTTTTGAGCTAGATAAGGAAACTCTGAAGTGAAACATCACACATTTGAATTGTACTTTAATAGTTGTCAATACACAAGGCAAGATGAAACTTGAAAATAAATCCTAAAGTAATGGAGTACTTGGATATCAATGAAGATTGTAGAGCAGATCACAACGCAGTTGACCTTCCAAACAACATGACAATTGAAATCACCATGGATTTATTAAGGGTAGTCTGGTAAGATTTGTTCTTATCTTGTTCTTGTTTGACTTGGTAATACATTACTGTATGGAAAAAATGTAGGTATACATAGTATATCTTCATATCAGTGAAGAATGTAATGTATTCAAGTCATTTAAATCTGCAAAGATTTATGACAATTAACTGGATACATAGTTCAGAGAATCATAGAGCTGGAAGGGACCTTGGAGATCTTCTAGTCCAGGAGTGTCAAACTCATGGTTCACCAGCCAAGTGCGTCATGTGCTCCCCCCCCCCAGTTTAGTGAAGGGGGGGGGGGAAGTCCCAATATGTCACATGATGATGCCATGACACGAGTTTGACACTCTTGTTCTAGTCCAACCCCCTGCACAAGGCAGGAGTCCTTACACCATCTAGACAAATGGTTGTTCCATCTTTTCTTGAAAACCTCCAGTGATATAGCACTCACAACTCCTGGAAGCAAGCTGTTTCATCCATTAATTGTTCTCACTGCCAGGAAATTCCTCCTTATTTCCAGTTTGGATCTCCCTCTGGTGAACTTTCATCCATTACTTCTTGTCCTGCCCTTGTGTTGTAAAAGTAAAGGCAAAGACACCTAGTTTCCTAAGCTGTTCATCATATGATTTAGCCTCCAGACCTCTTATCTTCTTTGTTGCTCATCTCTGCACTCTTTCTAGGACCTCAACATCTTTTTTGTATCGTGGTGACTAGAACTGGATGCAGTATTCCAAATCTGTTCTCACTAGTGCAGTTGAGAATGATGGTGTTACTTCCTGTGATCTTGATGCTATCCCTCTGTTGATGCAGGCTAGGACTGTGTTGGCTTTTTTGGCAGTTACAACAGCCTTCTATGGAGCATGGTGGCTCACATGGTATCCTGCCTGGCTGACAATTTGCAAGCCCACATTCAAAGCCTGAGTGCTGCTGTGTAACGGTGTGAGCGCCTGTCATTTGCTCCAGCTTCTGCTGACTCAGCAGTTTGAAAATATGTAAATGTGAATAAATAAACTTCAATGGGCTCATTAATAGGAACACGAAAGAAGCCCCCAAATAGGTGTCCCCTGGACAATGGTGATGTCACTGGTTAATCCTTTCACCACAGAAACTTCTTGGTGCTTCCAATATGGAAATACAGCATAGCACACTGCTGGCTCACACTTAAGTGGAGATGGTTTTAAAAAATCATATCTAATCCTTATTAATGTTTCCTTATCAGAAGGGAGGAAGATATCAAACAGAGTGTACTTTTCAGCACTTTTATTAATGACTTCTATGAGAAGTTGAATTCTTATCACATGTGGAATGGTTAATACTGGAGAAATCAAATAAGATTCAAAATTATGTTGATAAGATAATTTTTTAGGCTAAAACTTAAAGAATAACTTTTAACAGAAATATGCGTAAACATTTCATTTAGGAAACATAAATGAAATCGTCAAGTATAGAATGGTCTAAAGTCTAACTACCCTTATGCAAACATACTAGTGATGTATATCTATTTATATTTATAGCAGAAAATGTCATCTGAAGGGATGCTGGTGCACTTGTCACATCTGTCAGCACCTCCTTAACGAAGCCGCATGTTTTCCTCACAGAACAGCCCTGCAATCCAAAGAAAATAAAGAGTTTTGTTAAAGAGGTGCTGACAGAATGGCACAAGTACCTTCTTAACTCAGATGGGTTTTAAGGAAGGGGAACTTTGCAGCTACTGTTTGACAAATGTTTATTTCTCACAACAGACCACATACTTTGCAATAGTGGCAAATATCTGTAGCTCTAATGCGGGAAGAGGGTGAAGATTCGTTCTCAGAGCTTGTGGGTTGGTTTCTGAATGTTTCGTTACCAGGCTAGGTAACATCTTTAGCAGAGTGTAGGAATGTCAGTGTGTCAGTGTTCTGTTAATAAGAGCTTCAGGTGATGGGTCAGCTGTGCATCATCAGTGAGTTTTGTGATGAGTCTTGTGATAAGGAGATTACATCAGGTAGAGGCTGTTGGGAGTTGAGCTGTTGGGGGGGGGGTTACATGGTTGAGGGTCGGTGCTGTCTCTGATTGGCTGTGAGGTTGATTTGGATTCTGAGCTGGTTGTGGGCTGGTTGTAGGTCAATGTGTCTGTTGTTGGAATTGCTTGTGGAGTGCCAGGCTTTGATGAATTCACAAGTGTGGCAGATGGTAGCATGGCTAGTGATTTTTGTGTTGGTCCAATCGAACTAGTGCTGATAAGTGTCGGTGTGGGTGGAGATTAAAGATTTGGGATCATGGAGTTTTACTGCCAGCCGGTGTTCATGGATCCTGGTTTTTAATTGACGTACATACCAGTGGTGAGTTTCAAAAATTTTTCGAACCTACTCTGTGAGTGTGGCCTCCTTTGTGGGAGTGGCTTGCTGGCCATGTGACCTGGTGGGAGTGGCTTGCCGGCCATGGGTTCTCTCTCTCTCTCTCTCTCTTTCCTTCCTTTTGTCTCTCTGTCCCTTTTTCCTTTTTTTCTTTCATCTCTCTCTCTCTCTCTCTCTCTCTCTTTTTCTATTTATTTATTTATTTATTCCTTTCTTTATCTTTTTCTCTCTGTATGAATCTGTCTGTCTCTGTGTGTGTGTGTGTGTGTGTGTGTGTGTGTCAGTGGTGGGTTTCAAAAATTTTTGGAACCTCTTCTGTAGGTGTGGCCTGCTTTCCGGGTCCACTGGTGGAACCTCTTCTAACCAGTTTGGTAGATTTGACGAACCGGTTCTACCAAACTGGTGCAAACTGGCAGGAACCCACCTCTGGTACATACTATCCATGACTTTTTAAAGGTCTTCCACCCATTTTTTCCATCTTTAGAATTAAGAGTAAGTTTGATGGTAATAGAAAACTGTTTTAGAAGTGGGCTAAAAAGGCTAAATGAGGAGCCTCAAGCAGCGTCAATGATTTTTTTTTAATGTTATGAAATTGATTTGGGATGAAACTGAAGGGAGGGAATTCTGGAAGAACTATTTTAGAGACATATACAATCTGCCTGTCTTCATCTTGTCTGTTCATTCTTCTCCTTAACTACTGATTTACAGCTATCTTCTTCTTTTTAATACAGTTTATGCAAATATTTTTCTCCTCACTTGTGCAATAGTCAGTTTCTCATGTGTGATTCCCCTCATGCAGAACCTTTCTCACTTCTTCATTCCACCAAGTATCCTTTTCCATCCTTCCTCAGTATCTCCTTTGGCATTTGTAACACAATTAGTTTTATATTCTTTGAAGGAGAGTTGACATAGTATTTCCTTATACTCACTTTCCAATAATTTAATAGGAAGATTCATCTATCAGCTAATACTTTTTCGCCTTTCGCTTCCCTTCTTTCCTCAGCTATTTGGAAAGCTTCCTCAGACAGGCATTTTGCTTTCTTGAATTCTTTTTCTTTCTCTTAGTTGCTACCTCTTGTACAATGTTGCGAACCTCCGACCATAGTTCTTCAGGCACTCTGTCTATCACAGGGGTAATCAACCTTTTTATACCTACCGCCCACTTTTGTATCTCTGTTAGTAGTAAAATTTTCTAACCACTCACCAGTTCCATAGTGATGGTGATTTATAAAATAGGGAAGTAACTTTACTTTATAAAATTTATAAAGCAGAGTTACAGCAAACCCCTACCGCCCACCATGAAATCTGGAACACCCACTAGTGGGCGGTAGGGACCAGGTTGACTACCACTGGTCTATCAGATCTAATTCCTAAAATCTATATGCCACCACCCCTGTATATTCATCAGGGATATGATTTAGTTCATACTTGAATGGTCTAGTGCCTTTACCTACTTTCTTCAATTTAAGCCTAAATTTTGCAACGAGAAGCTCATGATCTGAGCCACAGTCAGTTCCTGATCTTGTTTTTATTGACTGTGTAGGGTTTCTCCATCTTTGGCTGCAGAGCAAATAGTCAATCAGATTTCTGTGTTGACCGTCTGGTGATGTCCATATGTAAAGTCAGCTCTTCTGTTGCAGGAAATTAAGGGACTCAGATATCAGAATCAAAAGAAGTCGCTTTATTGGTACCAAGGTTCAGAGCATGTTAAGGCAAGACAGCCATTTGACATCTGAACAACTTATAGAAAAGACAGCCTTTATATATTTTTCAAAAGTAGCAGAACACGTGAATATAACATGCTAGTGCTGATGTGTTCGTAGTTTCTGTTACTACATATCTTGCTTAACTTGTTCCAGTAAGTTCTTGTGGCTATCTTGTACTTCTTGAGTCATATGTGTGAACTGTAGCTGAACCTGCGGTTTTGGCATTCACACTTCCTGTTCTTCCGCAAGCTTCAAACTCCGTCTTTTACATTATAATAACAAGATGAAAGCTACCCCGAGAGGCTATCCAGCCTGACCCCGTATGATCACTCTTAATGTCCAAATCTCACTTTACGTCCTACTTTACTTGGGTTGTTGGAAAGGAGTGTTTGCTATGACCATTGTATTCTCTTGATAGACTTAAATTTTTCCTTTAAATCATATGAAACATTTCACAAATCATACAACATGGTGTTTTTGTGTATATGTTAAAAATAATAAGATGTGCTAACTTTATATTTACATTGAGAAACAGCTGGGTCATGAGTGTTTATATCAGTTATAACTTGTTTTAGATCTTAGCATTTGGAAATATGTTAAGAATTGTGAAAGAATTGGCAATATTTACATTTGTGTTCTTATTCAAGGGAATATACGTGCTTTTGTAATTTGTCTGCTGCACCTGTGTTTGAAGTTCTGAAAGTATTTGCATAATTATGATATAATATGAAATTGGCAATGAATGAAAACATAATTACAAGCAGAAGAATCTGAATATGCAATATGGTGCATTGTACCTGTATTTATGCTGATTAAGGATAGCTCAAATTACATAAAGGAAATCAATCTCTGTACTAATGAATACATCTTGTCAAAATGTTTGAATACATAATACCTGCATATAGGAAACACTTATATAATATTCAGAAGTGCCTAGTTATATTTGGCATGTTAAATGCATGAAGTAAAAAGTAGGTCAGGAATCTTGGATGCTAAGAAGCAGACAAAATTAGGAAAAAGGGTAATAAAATTTGGATTGCTTCGAGTCTAAATAGATAGACTGGAAATGGAATATGGAGACACACCCTTTTCTTCAAAAGAGAAAAAAAAGTGCCGCAGTGGTTAGAGAAAATGGTGGTGCAGTGATTAGAGTGCAGTATTGCAGGCTACTTCTGCTGACTGCTGGCTGCCTGCAATTTGGAATTTCAAATCTCATCAGGCTCAAGGTTGACTCAGCCTTCCATTCTTCCAAGATGGGTAAAATGAGGACCCAGATTGTTAGGGGCAATATGCTGACTCTGTAAACCATTTAGAGAGGGCTGTAAAGCACTGTAAAGTAGTATATAAGTGCTATTGCTATTTGGTGTTGAATAAAACTTTTCAGAATATCATAGAAAGACAAGAAAGCAAGTATGAATTGTACAACAAATCAATTCAGAGTTTTCATATGAAACATAAACAAACCCAGCATCCACATTCAACGATGTAAACATAGAAATATAAATATTTATATTATTCTAAACTGTTTGCTGAAGCAGATTCTGCTCTGTTTTCCCATCACTTTTATCCCCAGTTGCAAGTTTAGGCAATGAATAGAAGGGCTGATAGAGGTGTGACCACTGCTGAAGCAGGACAAGATATAGGAAGCAATTCAATGCTAAGAGAAGTTCTAGCCGCCTGCAAAGCACCTCCCCAGCTTCCGGAGCCTGTGACAGTAGAAATCACTGCTGCAACTGCTGCGCTGTGTTTTCTTGCCACGTGTGCAGCCAACCAAAAAATTGGGACTTTTTAAAAATGCCGTGGGATGTAGGACAAATTTTTAAAAGGCGTGACTGTCCTGCCAAAAGCGGGATGTCTGGTCACCTTAACCTAATTGCCGTCCCATCCCTGCTTTTGCCAATAAAAAGTAAAATGAATATGTAGGTTGTTAAGTGGAGTGTGGGATGCCTCTTGATGGTACATGCTCACCTGTCCTGCCCCCCCCAAAGCCTCCCCCACCCCCAAAATGCCCCATGCTCCACTTCCAGCACCTTGGGTACCAATAGGCCTTTCTCTACTCCCACTGGGTCTTCCCAGGCCTTTGGCCTGATCCCACTAGGCCAAACACCCTCTTTCTCACCTTTTGAAGATCTCCGAGGCCTTCCAGAACCCTGGAACGATTTCCTCCTTTGCACGGCTGCATGTTCAGAAAACAGGCACCATTTTGTCTTGTACACAAAATGATGGCCACATTTGTGTTGCTGCCACACAGCTCAGTTCTTGTTCTGCTGCCTTAACAAACTTCTGCAATACTGTGCAGATCTCACTGACAGCAAAATGAAGTAGTAGGGTGGCTGCCATCTTGTTCCTGCACGCAAGTGGACAGGACAAAATGGAGGCTACATTTGGAGAATATTTATATTATTTATATATTTATTCAGGGTTGAAATGAGTGGTCTTTGGTGCTCTCTGAGCTTGCTTTTTTTTTGCAGATGTTTTTTTGCAGATGTTTCATTACCCAAACATTATCAGTGCCAGGAAGGAATGTTTTTGCTGTCAATGTATATTCTGGTCTCTTGCCTGTCTGGGTGGGTGGTCTTAGAGAGTCTTTGGTTGGGCTGTTGAAATATCTGCAAGTATACAAACATGTTCAGAGAGTACCAAGGACCCTGTATTTGGATTGCCACTGCATGGCCCAGTAGTGGAAGGAGGGCAGGCTTGGGTCACATGGTACTTCCATTACATGAGGTCCGGAATAGAGGTGATATTCAGCAGGTTCTGACCAGTTCTGGAGAACTGATAACGGAAATTTTTAGTAGTTCGGAGAACCGGTAAATACCACCTCTGACTGGCCCCACTCCCATCTATTCTCTGCCTTCTGAGTCCCAGCTGGGAGGGAATGAAGATTTTACAGTATCCTTCCCCTGTCACGCCCACCAAGCCATGCCCACAGAACCGGTAGTAAAAAAATTGAATCCTACCACTAGTCCAGAGTGCTTCAAAAGATATATGTATATAGGCATGTGGGGAAGAAGGCCAAGTGCTGCAGGGGTGGGATGGGGGGTGGAAGAAGCGGAGGGGCATTGCAACAACCCTATGGTGGATCATAAGGGTGAATGACCTCAGGGAAGCTGCAGCTGTCGTAACTTTGAAATGAGGTCATATCTTTGAAATATGTAGCTATGGGGTAGTTTTAAACATTAATTAAATGGCTGTCACACCTCAAGGATTACCTGTATTAGGAATTTAAGTAGAAGAGTTATGGATAATCTGCCACACTATTAGCAGCTCAAATATCTTCAATTGGATTTCTGTTTCTCCCCTGCTCTAAATCAGAGCCTATCGTGCCTGTATGAGTTTCAGGATAGATACAAAAAAGGTTCATTTTAAGGACAGATTTTGTTTTACTGTACTACTGTTCATATTTCCTGACTGGAATTGAACAAGTTAATACTGAGCGTGTAAATTGAGCAATAATAATTCCACTGGCTCAATTAGTAAGTGGTCTCCAACTTCTCTTTTGAAATGTGAACCACTACTTAATACACCAAGGATCAGTTCTACACCGTAATATTTACAAACAAAGCGATACGTAACATTTCATCCAAGCAAGAAATCAATTTTTTCACTGTTCAAGCAAAGGAAATATTTTTTTTTTGCAGGCTAGATATCTTATTACAACCATCATCAGATCTTAGAGTTGGAATCCAAGTATTGATGGATCTAAGTTGAAAGAGGGACATTTTCAGCAACACCTACCACAAGAACTAATAATATCTTAGAATATGATACATTAATTAGAAGTACCAATTTCAAAATGTGAGGAGGAAAAACAAAACAAAAAGGTCCCCTGCTGAATCAAGATGAAAGAGATACTGCATATCTTTTGTTTTGAAGATTCATGAGGGCAAGCAACCAGACATCATCTAAAGACAATGAATGACACAGAGTGGCTTAATCTGTGACAATCCATTAGCTTTAGAAGAAGTAAAAATATAGTGCCTTTGAATGTCTGTGTGCCTACATACAGCTTTCTTGCTGTCTTCCTTTTATCACCTTGATTTTAGTGGGCGGGTGGGGATGAAGAGATTTTTTTAATTAAATAGTTAAAGGGTTAAAGGAAAGTTGGGTTTCTACAAGCAAATCCCTAGCTTTTTACATTTTCTACATAGGCATTTTTAGAACTTAAAAATTGATGACAGGACTGCTTTGCTTGAAAGCAAATGAAAAGTAATTGTGCAAGGGATATTAAGCTCCTCTAGACATGGCAGAATTTGAGTAGATAACTTGAAGCTCTACGACTGTACCTCTGACTATGCCCTTCCCGAGAGACATTTCAAAAGCTCATATCTTTAATGGCTTTCAGGTGAAGGAAAAGGAAAGGACTGATATGTTTTCACAAACAGCTGTGACAATGTTGGGGGAGAGGCAGGGGTGGGTTTCTCGCCCCGTTCCAACTGGTTCGGTTGGAATGGGGCCGGCGTCGTCCTCGTGCATGCGCGCAGTGCACGCATGCGTACTAGCGTCTGTGCGATGCTCCAGCTGCTCCTGGAGGATCGCACAGGCGCTGTATGCATCCTGCGCATGCGTGGAAGCGCAGAACTCGTCTAAACCGGGTAAGAAACGCGGGCGGGCGGGTGGACCCTTTGGCGTTCCCGGAAGTTACTTACTTCTGGGTTCGCCGACCAACTGGTTCGCGGGGACTGCCGCGAACCGCCTGAAACCCACACCTGGGGAGAGGGAAGGAACCCAGAAACCAGGCATTAAACCTGGGTCAGTGATGGCTCTCTAGATAAGAAGAGACCAGGAGATTGGCCACTTGTGTTCCAGAAGGCTGATCCTGATGAGGAGATGATCAAAAGAGATTTTGCAGGCATCCCATGAAACTGAATGCCAGGACCAGCAAAATAAACATTGAGCTCACATAGCAGACCCTACATTGGGTTCACAAACTGCTTAAACTCTTTCTTAAACAAATTTGGAAGATAATTATCAAGAGATCTTTGAAAGAGCAAGCAATCAAGCCATCTGGTGAGTGATCCTTCATTCTAGATCTGTGATGGCAAACCTATGGCACGCGGACCCATATTTTCAGGCACGCCAGGAGTCAGCTCTGACACCCGTGCATGCACTGGCCAGCTGATTTTTGCCCTTCTAGAGGGCTGGGTGGGGGTGTTTTCGCCCACCCCAGGCTTCAGAAAAGCCCCCGGAGGCTGGGGAGAGCGAAAAATGCCCCCAATGGGCCAATTGGAAGTTCTTCTGTTTCCAGCTTCCGGAGGGACTTTGAGGGGCTGGGGGAGGCCATTTTTGCACTCCCCAGGCTTCAGGAATTACAGTACTGTGCAAAAGTTTTAGGCAGGTGTGAAAAAATGCTGTAAACAAAGAATGCTTTCAGAAATATAAATAATGATTTTTTTTGTCAATTTTCAAAATGCAAAGTGAGCGAACAAAAGAAAAATCTAAATCAAATCAATATTTGGTGTGACCCACCCTTTGCCTTCAAACCAGCATCAATTCTCATAGGTACGCTTGCACAAAGTCAGGGATTCTGTAGGATTATAGTCAGGCATATGATCAACCAATTTTACCGAACAAGGGCTAATGATCATTAATGTTACACGTAGGTTGACACCCAATCATGAACTGGAACAGAAACAGCGGTGTAGGAGGCTTAAAACTGGGTGAGGAACAGCCAAACTCTGCTACCAAGGTGAGGTTGTGAAAGACAGTTTCATGTCATGGCAAGGTTGAGCACAGCAACAAGACACAAGGTGGTTATACTGCATCAACAGATTCAGATTCAGATTCAGATTTAATTTATTTGTATGCCGCCCTTCTCCGGGAGGGACTCAGGGTGGCAAACAACTCAAAAGGGGAAAAGGGGATACAAACACAATACATATAATTAAAATACACAACAGTCATACGGCCATACAAGTTGAGAGGGGAGGGGAACTCATCAACCCCAGGCCTGCCAGCACAGCCAGGTTTTGACGGCTTTCCGGAAGGCCTGGAGAGGAGTGAGGGTCCGAATCTCCGCGGGGAGTTCATTCCAAAGGGCCGGAGCTGCAACAGAGAAGGCCCTCCCCCGGGTAGTAGCCAGATGGCATTGGCTGGTAGACGGAACCCGGAGGAGGCCGACCCTGTGCGATCTAACGGGTCTGTGGGAGGTAATTGGCAGAGGTCTCACCCAGACAAAGATTTCAAAGCAGACTGGGGTTTCAAGATGTGCTATTTCAAGCTCTTTTGAAGAAGCACAAAGAAACGGGCAGCTTTGAGGATCGTAGATGCAGTAGTCGGCCAAGGAAACTTAGTGCAGCAGATGAAAGACATATCAAGCTTACTGCCCTTCGAAATCGGAAGATGTCCAGCAGTGCCATCAGCTCAGAAACCAGTGGGACCCAGGTACACCCATCTACTGTCCAGAGAAGTCTAGCCAGAAGTGGTCTTCATGGAAGAGTTGCAGCCATACCTCCAATGTGGGAACAAGGCCAAGTGACTAAAGTATGCACAAAAACATAGGAACTGGGGTGCAGAAAAATGGCAGCAGGTGCTCTGGACTGATGTGTCAAAATTTCAAATATTTGGCTGTAGCAGAAGGCAGTTTGTTCGTCAAAGGGCTGGAGAGCAGTACAATAATGAGTGTCTACAGGCAACAGTGAAGCATGGTGGAGGTTCCTTGAACGTTTGGGGCTACATTTCTGCAAATGGAGTTGGAGATTTGGTCAGGTTTAATGGTGTTCTCAATGCTGAGAAATACAGGCAGATACTTATCCCAGAATCCTGTGGACTTCAACTCCCAGAAACATGCAATACCATCAGGGAGGCGTATGAACGGCCCCAAATTTATTCTGCAGCAGGACAACGACCCCAAGCAGACGGCCAAAGTCATTAAGAACTATCTTCAGCGTCAAGAAGAGCAAGAAGTACTGGAAGAAGTGATGGCATGGCCCCCACAGAGCCCTGATCTCAACATCATTGAGTGTGTCTGGGATTACATGAAGAGGCAGAAGGATGTGAGAAAGCTACATCCACAGAAGATCTGTGGTTAGTTCTCCAAGATGTTTGGAACAACCTACCAGCTGAGTTCCTTCAAAAACCGTGTGCAAGTGTACCTAGAAGAATCCCTGCTGTTTTGAAGGAAAAGGGTGGTCACATCAAATATTGATTTGATTTAGATTTTTCTTTTGTTCGCTCACTTTGCATTTTGAAAATTGACAGAAATAAACAATCATTATTGATATTTCTGAAAGCATTCTTTGTTTACAGCATTTTTTCACACCTGCCTAAAACTTTTGCACAGTACTGTATATTGGCCTATAATTTAAAACCTTTTACAAACATCGCTGACTTAATTACAAAAAGATAAAATCATTACATTCCAAAGAAAAATTAAAAGGTATTGGTATTTCTGATTGGGAAGTTTACATTATTTAGACTTATTTTACTGGATATTTCAGGAATATTTTTCATTTTTTCTCTTAAGTGATAGTATCTTTAATAATTCACTTTGTAGAAGAGATAACAAAGACACTCCAGACCAGGGCAGGGGCTGTTATCGTAACTTATTTCCCCCTTTGCTAAAACGGTGGTGGGAGTGGCCAATGCGTGATGCATCCAGGCTGCAGGCCGTGAGTTTGTCACCCCTGCTGCAGACCAAGGATTTTTGAAGCAACAAAGAAATGACGCTTCTCTGTTGGCAATCAATCAATCAATCAATCAATCAATCAGTGTTTCTCAACCTTGGTGACTTTAAGTCCTGTGGACTTCAACTCCCAGAATCCCCCAGCCAGCTGTGCTGGCTGGGGGTTTCTGAGAGTTGAAGTCCACAGGACTTAAAGTCGCCAAGGTTGAGAAACACTGAAATAAATAAATAATGATGATTCTCAAAATAATTAAGTAGGATTGCTATTTTTCCAGGCAAGGAAATAAAAAATTGAAGCAGTTATATTTTTATTTTCAAAAATAATATGCTGTACACCTGGAATATTAAGGCATGGTTGCTCAAGATTTTTCAAATGTTAAAACATTCTCTCTTAGATCATTTCCTTTTAAATCATGGATTTTTAAAGGCACACACTGATCTATGTATGAACAGTTTGATAAAATGATAATGACCGATGAGGTAACAATTATTTTAGTAAAATTACAGCAATTTTCCTTTTAACACTGAATTACTTAAGCTTTATTGCACAGTTTTAAAACAATTATCACTCCAAACTTAATTCAAGAATGAATTTAAAATAAATCATAGTTAATAAAATGGGGCCCAAAAGAAACGTAACTATGAAGGTATTAAGTAATTGTAAGTTCACATGCTCAGTTTATCACTCCATGCACTGAAACAAGAAGAGTAAACGCTTTTCATAATCAAGGAAGTTGTGGAACAGTTTCATTTCTCCTCAGAAGCCAAAGCTATTTACGTTTTTCCATGGTAAAATAAAAGTTGGTAAAACCCAGGAGGAAGATAACAGTTTATAAATTATATTGCATGCATACTACAATACCATTCCAAAATAAATGCAACTGACTTCCCCAGATGAAATATAATTCCTAAAATGACATTTTAAGAAAATTAAAATTTATCAGAATTCAGCAGATTTTTTATATAGAAGTATATATTACGCAGAAAGAGGAAAACGTTTGAGTAAACCCAATTCGAGGGGTGGGGATTATACAGATGTGGAATGCAGTACTACCTGTAGTAAGTAGCATAGTAGTTCCTAAGAGCATAGAATTAGATAGAGAGGAGGAATCCTGGGATTTGTAGAATTGTAGCTCAAGAACATCCAGGATAAATTTCTTGTAATCATATGGATTGTGATCAACTATAGTCAGACTCTCTTCTTCCTCTTCCTGTAATTGGAGCAAATGATGTATGGGAGATGGAAGGATTGAAGAGAAGAAACAGCTGTTTACAATGATTCAGATTGGTTTGTAGATTAAAGATTTTGACCATAACGTTAGTAAAATACAACTTCACAGAAACCAAAGGTATTCACTCTGTGAATTCAAAACACAGAATGCTAATAGAGGGGATTGCTTTGCTGCATATTCCTTGGATTAACCTGCAAATGCCTATGTATTCTATTTGTTCAAAAAATGTGGAACAAACAAAATTATTCTACGTTTTATTGCAAAGATTGAGAATAAATAATAGAGGAAGGGTTGCCATTCAGATAAGATTTGTTATTTTATTTTCAGGGATTGTGGTCCCTGACATTTCCTCCTGACAGCTGGAGGATTTGTTTGGAAGTAGTTAAAAACATACTTCTCCACCCAGAAATGGGTGTTACCTTTGTCAAAAACAATATAAAAACAGTTGACGTTTCACCTAGCAAATAAGTCTTGAAGCAGAATTGCAGGGTATTTCCATCTTTTCCTTGGGAGTGTTAAGTGCAGCATGTCCGAGAGGAAGAGCAGAAGAAGGGGCAAAAAGAATAAAGGGGAAAAGGAGAAAAAAACAGATCCTGAAGAAGGTACCTTTAATTTTCAGCACATTATATTGCATTATAGAAGCTTCTATCAGTCAGAAACGGTTTATATTGTTTTAAAAACTTACATTGCTTTGTTAAATGCTTTCTGAATACTGAAGAACAATACCCCTCCTTTCCCAATTTTAGGAAGAATAAATATACAAATGTTTTCTGGAATATCCATGTTCTAGTAACAGAAATTTCATATAAACAGTATATGATGAGAGTTACTGGTGTAACTAATTCTCCTTTTGAGTACCAGAACCAATATTAGATTAAATGAAATTCCAGTTAGCATTGTTGGTGATGCCAAAATAGTTGTTTACGTACATAGCATGTCTTCTATTCTTCTTCTCTTATAAACTAATTATTCGAAATTATTCTTATCTAATTGCTGGCTTTATTAGTATAGGTTATTGCAGATGCATATCTAGTTGGTGGACTGAAACGGTAGGCAGACTTTCCCTTGCATTCAGTATTATGGGAATAACAGTAACTTCAATGCTCTTGTCTTTCAGAAAAATAGAGCAACAGGTTATTCAGTGCAGGAATACCAGCCTTATTTAACAATGGCATCCAAAATGTTGGCAATGATATAACATCTTTTTTTTTTCCTTCCTGCCCACACGTTTTCAATTGTTGGGCTTTTTGGCAATGCCACTGAATGATAAAGTTTGTTTTTGTGAGATCAGCATAAGCTCTGATCACAGTGTTTCCCTGTGTCCCATATGGTTGTGTTTAGCTTTCCTTTCTTCTTGTCTCTTTTTATGTTCCTTGCTTCCTTTCATTTCAGTGCTGTCTATCATCCTCAGCTCCCAGATGCTAACAACATAGGCATGGAATAGAACTTGTAGAGGCAGGTAGGAACGACACGAAGTACTGTATGGCCACTTACTGAAAAATAATAAATGAAAAGGGCTCTTCTCCTGGGTCTTGCGTTGTTTCTTATCTGCTTGTGGATGGAGAGAGCTTTGTATAGGGCAATTGATTATTAAATACTTTCATGTTTCACTGATTTTAGAGAAGATGGAAAGAATGATTATCTCTGATGCTGGTCAAAGAGTCTTTTAGTAACTTTGGAGGAGATCAAGAATGTTTGGCAAGATATTCACAGGATAGGAAAATGGAAAGCAATGCCAAATAATACACAATATTAGACAAGCTCCTGATAGAGACAGAAGACAGGTTGATTAAAGTGTTGTACAGATATCTGCTTGAATATAAACTTGAGGAAGAACATGTTAAGGAAACTGTTGCCTAGGTGAAAACTTTTGGTTACAATGGAATGGAATGGAATTTATTATTTATATGCCGCCCTTCTCCGGGAGGACTCAGGGCGGCGAACAATCCAAAAAGGGAAAGGGGAACATCAAAACGAAATACAAATAATAAAAATAAGCAACAGTCGCACAACCATACATGTCGAGAGGGGAGGGAACTCATCAACCCCAGGCCTGCCGGCAAAGCCAGGTTTTGACGGCTTTTCGGAAGGCCTGGAGAGAGGTGAGGGTCCGAATCCCTGCGGGGAATTCATTCCAAATGGCCGGAGCTGCCACAGAGAAGGCCCTCCCCCGGGTAGTAGCCAGATGGCATTGGCTAGTAGATGGAACCCGGAGGAGGCCAACCCTGTGAGATCTAATGGGTCTGTGGGAGGTAATTGGCAGCAGGCGGTCTCTCAAGTACCCATATCCAATACCATGAAGGGCTTTATAAGTTACGACTAGCACCTTGAAGCATATCCGGAGACTGATCAGTAACCAGTGCAATGTTGAATTGGCTAAATGGGAAAGACTTTGGACACTCAATAGGAAATTAACAATGGCCACGACTTATAAGGAAAATCTGTACAAGATGTTTTACAGATGGCACCTTCCCCCAGCACGGCTCTCTAAAATGTTTAAAAATTTGACCCCAAATTGTTGGAAGTGCAAAAAAACACCAGGCACCTTTTTCTCTATGTGGTGGACATACAATGAGGCAAAAAGATATTAGATAATGGTACAATTATAGTTGGAACGGTGGGAGATCAAATTCTGTTCAAACCAGAAATTTTCCTCCTAGTATAATATCAGAGGGGTATAAGAAAGATGTGCTTTATTTAGTTATCCATGTATTGACAGTGGCGCAAAAAATCTATGTGCAGTATTGGAAAAAAGAAAGAATCCCATCAGAGTTAGACATAATTAGGAAAATTTTGGCCTGTGTGGAAGCAGAGAGGCTCACCCTAGAATTATTCAGTTCCTCAATGAGCTGCTCTCAGGGATGGCCAAATTAAAAAAGGTAAGGGCCTCCACCAAAATAATAACTGTGTTGAAGGAGGAAGTAAATTTCCCTCTTCTACTCCTTTTTTGCAGATGAATGTGGATTACTTGGGTAAATTTTAACCTTTTCTGATTTCCATCAGATGTGCAACATTATATGCTTATCTAAAAATAGTTATGTTTGTGGAAGTCAAATGCACTGAAGCATTATTAGAATAAATAAAAGATGTATATTTTCTACCTGTCAAATTACTGATTAAATATTTGTAGGGCCCAAGGCTGGCACAGCTAGTAAAGGTGCTATACCAATCTTCCAGTAAAATGAGAATCAATTATTAAAGCAGCTCCTCAACTATTACAGGTGTGTATGAAATGGAAAATGTTTTGTTTTCTGTTTGACACAAAACAGTTCCTCTTGAAATACTGGTTATACTCCAGTGGAAAAACCCTTGTGATGGCTCAGATATTCTAAATTCTTGCAGAACAAAACTTTAAATGTTTGGATTATTTTAGGTATAGGGAACAACTGGAATAAGTTCTTTGATCCTTAGTTTTTCCCTCAGGGGAAATGGTAAGTAAGAGTCAGCAGGCATTGTCACCCCACCTATCTAAAGTTCTAGCAACAGTCTTGACATACTGTTTTGGGGTTTTTTGGTAGCCAGTTTACCTGACAGTTACAAGCTAAGAAAAATAAAATATTGCTATTTGCTGAAGTTGAACAAGAGTTGCTCTGACTCAACATTTGCAAAAATAGCATTAACGCCACAACAAAAGAAAATAGGTACAATTATTGCATTTGTAATCACCTAACAGATTGCATGAACTAGCAACACCTGTATTTAAATGCTCTGAAAACATAGTATCAAGAAAACACAAGAGTATGCAAATGCCACACCTAAATCAAAACCCAGCACAGAGTTTTTACATTTTTAAATACATCCTGGAAGTTCAACATCAATAGGACACAAGAATATATACAGAGCATGTATGCACCTGCCCATCAATAGCAATAAGATCAACTACTCAAACTAATTAACATACCATTGTTGATCTCACAGATGTAGCAGACTACTTCAGTCATGGCTGATTCAGTTGCTTCTAATGATTCTGATTTTCCTACTTTGGAACTGAGCAGTCCTCCGCAACCCTTTAGCATTGAGCCATATACTTAAACAATGGCTGCTTTTTTGTGCATGCCAATATACCATCCAGTCTAAACCAACAGCAGCAAGGATGTGCTGAAACGGCCACGCTTAGGGTTTCTTTTAAGTATCCCAGTTAAAAGCCACAAAACCAAAATCCAGTCTCTTTTTGGAAGGGCCAAGAACACTTGAAACAATGCTATACAAATATGGCAAGCTTTACTTTGAATAAGAAATAAATCAGCATATTTTATTCTCAGCTTGAATCAAAGGGTCCTGTCCTAACAGCAGCACTGTCCACTTTTGTAGATCACATCTTTATGACATAGTCTCATCTTCAGTCCTGGGCTCACCACAAGAACAGCATATTTAATTGAGCTCTTTTAGTTTAGCTGCCCTGCTTTCACATTTCTCCCAGTAAAAATGTATTGTTGCACATAAAATGAACATTGCTACCACCTTGGTAGTCCTGCTCAGTTTCTATTGACTGCTGAGGCTGCTATAGATACCCCCCCCCCCCGCCTTCTCTCTGATCTATGGATATTGTTTTCTAGAAAAAGTGTTTTTGGGAGTGAAAAAGTTTAGTTTTTAAACTAAAACAAAAAGAACCACCTCTCTTGCCATGGCTGCCAGACGATACAGCACGTTACATTTCCTAACAATTCCAAGTCAAGATTTTCCTAATTATTTCCCCTTCTTGTGGAGTTTCCCTATTTTTCCAATTTTGGGCAAAGACCATTCTTGCTGCTGTGATAATATGAATTGTTAAAAAGATAACCACCTTGTTGTATTTCTTGTTTATAATTCCCAAGAGAAATAGTTCCGGTGTGAATTCTATTTCCTCTTCGGTTATCTCTATCAACCACTTTTGGATATTCTGCCAGTATACTTTGGCTTTTTGGCATGACCACCACATATGGTAGTACGTGCCTGGTTCTTGGTCATATTTCCAGCAATTTGGCGATGAATTTCTAAACATTTTGGCGATTCTTGAGGGTGGAAGGTGCCACCTATAAAACATCTTATATAGGTTTTCCTTGTATGGTATTGACAATGTTATTTCCCTGTTCCTTTCCATAGTTCTTGCCATCTGTCCAAATGTATATTATAACCAAAGTTTATCGCCCATGCAACCATTGTCTCCTTGACCTGCTCTTCTTCCATCTTGTATTCCAATAAGAATTTGTAAATCTTCTTTATCAATTTATCATTTGTCCCCAAAAGAATCTTGTCTATTTCCATCAACTCCCCACTAATGCCCTATTCTCTCATATCTTTTGAATAGTGTGATTGGATTTGGGGGTAAGACCACCATTCCAGATCTATCCCCTGTTCTTTTAAATCTTGCCTCGATCTTAATCTCCCTTCTTTATCTAACATATCTTTATAGGTGACCTGTTTTTCCTGATTAATAAGATTGGGATGCACTACTGCTTCTAGTATTGATAGCCAAATGGGTACCTTGCTATAAATTTTCCTCTTAAATATATCCCGTGTTTCTAATTACACCTATTTGATGAAGTATCTTTGGAAGTATTGATGTTCTACCTGTTTCCCGTACCACAGGAAGGCATGCCATCCTAAATGGAAATCATGATCCTCAAGTGTTAACAATCTATTATTTTTTTAAATCAATCCATTCTTTTACCATGTTGGCATTGCTGCTTCATGGTATAATTCCTATTCTGGTACACAAATCCTCCTCTTTCTTTTATGTCTTGCAATAGTTTAAATTTAATCCTTGGTTTCTTCCCTTGCCAAATGTATTCTGATGTTATTTTATTCAGATTTCCAAGGTACTTTTTATCTAATTTTATGGGGATATTTTGAAACAGGAATAATAATTTCAGGAGAATGTTCATTTTGATCACTGCTATCCTTCCCATGAAAGAGAGTTTCAGATTTTTCCATCTCGCCAATTCTCCTATTATATGATTTAATAATTTAACATAGTTGTCCTCTTTGATTGATGTGCACCTTGCCATTATATAGATTCCTAAATATTTCATTTTCTTTTCAATCTGGATATTTATTTCCTTGGCCAATTCCTCCTTCTGCTTCTCCATCATATTTTTGACTATCATTTTGCGCATCTAGAAATAATAATGCCACCTGTGTTCCATTATGTTTCTTGCAGTATTCTAAGATATCTAGAATTATTCTTATATTATTTTTCATTTGTCGTTTAAGTAGGAAACCATTTTGGTCCGTGTGTATAAACTTGTCTATGAATCTTTTTAGACGTTCTGCAATTATTGATGTGAATATCTTGTAGTCTGCATTTAACAAGGATATGGGCCTATAATTCTTAATTAGCGTCTTGTCTAAGTTTTCTTTTGATAGCAGGACAATATTTGCCTCCACCCATGACTGTGGTATCTTTGCTTCTTCCAACACTGCATTATATACTTCAAGTAAAATTTCTCCTAAGCTATCTTGCAGTTCTTTATATATTTCTATCGGTAGTCCACCAGGACCTGATTCCTTAATTGTGTTGTTTTTTTTTGAATCACATCTGTCAGTTCCTTCATTCTTATTTCTTCATTTAGCATACTTTTAATTTCTTTCAGAATTTTCGCCAGGTCCACTTTCTCAAGACATCGTATTATTTCCCCTTCTGTCTGGCAATCAATTTCTTTATAAAGGTTCTCATGAAACTTCTGAACTATCTTTTTCTTCTCCTCATTTTGGTAAATATATATTCCCCTCCTCATCTTGTAGTTTGTTGATCCATTTTTCCTCTGTTTGTCTTTTCAGTTTGTCTGCAAGCCATCTCCCTGGCTTGTTAGCCTTCTCGAAAGTATTTTGGTTTGTCTTTTTTATCTGTAGTTCCAAGTCTTTCTTTTCTAGTATATTCAATTTATGTCTAATTAAATCCATTTGTTGTTTTATATTTCCTTCCTACGGCTTATCTTGTAGACCCTCCTCCATTCTCTTGTATTTTCCAAGTTGTTCTTTCTTTGGTTTTTTAATTTGTTTTCTTTTGCCATATAAGATATAGCAACTCCCCTCATATATGCCTTTGCCGTATCCCATAAATTTTGTACAGAAGTGTTTTTTTTGTTTACTTTAAAGAAGAGATGCAATTGATTGCTCATCATCAATTTGAATTCCTCGTCTTTTATAATCAATCTCTTCAATGTCCATCTTGTCATCCTCTTTTTCGCTATCAAACTTATTTCTATGGGATTGTGATCTGCTCAGAGATTCATGCCAATTTCAACTTCCTTCATCTCTGATTGCAATTCTATTGAGATCCAGACCATGTTGATTCTGGACCATGATTTGTGTCTATTTGAGTAGTATAGTATTTTGGTTTTTATCCTGGTTTCTCTCTCCAAACATCTTTTATTTTCAGCTCCTCCACCATTTTGATGAAGGATTTAGGTAATGTTCTTCTCTTCTTTCCCCCCCCTTTGGTTGCTTTTACAATCTAATTTTTTGTCAATTATTGTGTTATAATCTCCCAGGATGCAGATGTTATCATGCGGTATATCACAGATAGTATTGTGTAATTTCCTATAAAATTGCTCTTGTGCTCCATTTGGTGCGTAGATTTCAGCTAATAAAATTTTCTTCTGATTTATTTCTAGCTCTACTCTCAAGATCCTTCTTTCATCATCCTTATAGATTTGTTTGGAGGTTCATAGTATTTTGGGGGGTGGCACATCAGCAATTAAAGCTTTCGTGAGGGTTTTTTCTTTTGATACTTCTTTTTACAATCCTTTTTAACTGCAAAATAGTTAAAAAAGGGGATTGAAAAAAAGGGATAATTAGCTTTCAACTAAGGGATTTGAATGAAAGACTGCCATTTTTAAATATGTGCATGTAACTGCTACAATTGATCAATTTCTTTTGTTTTTACTCTTGCCCTGCTTTTTTTACTCATTTGTTGTCAGAATCTAGACTGTAAGCTAATTAGTAGAGGGTCTTAATATCCTTATATTTTAGTTAAAAACCTAGAGGTACTTGCATAATATGCTAAACTTAATTTAAACCTTAGTCTCTCACCTAAACTGAGATGAAATTTGGATAACACTTGCCTCAAAATAAGGCTATAACAAACAGACTGAAGAAACAGAAACAATATTGCATATTTGGGAGAAGAACTGCTGAGACTTAGAACCTCATCAGAATGGGAGAATTTCTAGTGATGGGGAATCACTTTAAAATAGGCCATCAATAGGACTTTATTTAACCATTTATAATTGTTAGGAACAAATATGCACTGCTAACTGAGATACATGGGATATCAGATGGAATGAAAACAAAATTCCTAAATAGTTTCATGCAAAACAACATAGTGACTTGAGATCAGATACTGAGTCTGAATAGATAGTGGCTGCTTAGAATCATTAATCTTTTCAGATGGATACTTGTTCTGACCCCTCCGTACGGTGAGTAACACAGACACAAGATTACTGCTAGACAATTTATTCACACCGACAAGACTGTGGCAGCAACCCAGACTTCCACAGATAAGAAAGACACACAAGAGCTTCTCCAGCTTTAGTATAATAGTTGAGTCCTGCAAACAGCCTCCTCCCAAAGTCTCTTCTTATATACTCTCGTGGGAGGAGCCTAATCATAATCACCTGGCCCCAATTATCTTCTATATATCCGTAGTAGCTGTCGGCGCTTATCTGCCCATCTTTGCCTGGCCTTCAGGACCAACTCCCTTAGCTCCTCCCCACTGCTCCAGGGCCTGACGTCAGGGACCAACTCTCTTTGGCTTTCACTGCTGCTCCATGCCTCAGGTGCCTCCTGGTGGCCAACCAGCCTCTCTGGTCCCTGCTCGGAGTCTGAACCCTGTCCAGGGTCCTCCACATCTTCCAGAGCAGACTCATAGGGTCCCTCACTATCGGAATCTGTTTGCAGCTCCAACGGCTCCTGCTGGGCCACAACAAATACTCAACAGTGGTGGGTTTCAAAATTTTTGAGAACCTATTCTGTAGGTGTGGCCTGTTTTGTGGGAGTGGCTTGGTGGTCATGTGACCAGGTGGGAGTTGATTGGCAGTCATGTGACCGGGTGGGCATGGCCAACTTATAAAATGTGGTGAAACTCACTTAACAACACTCTTGCTTAGCAACCAAAATGTTGGCTCCGGAACGCTGGCATTTGAAATGTGCAAGTCTTAAAGCTGTCAAGTTACAAGACTTTTGCACCCCTAACCCTTTACAAAAAAACTCCAGAGGTGTTCAAACTTGACAGTTTTAAGACTTATGGACTTCAACTCCCAGAATTCCTCCTTCCCTCGCTCAGCTGCTATCACTGGGGTGCCGCCAGAACAAGCGAGGTTTTGGGAGGGGACCTTCCTTTGCCCTCCAGAGAACTCATGCTGGGAGAGAGGAAGCGGGCTGGTTTGAATGCTGGCGAGCGGGCAGTTTAGTGGCCAGTGAGTGCCCCCTTCACTCATTCGGGCAGGCGGAGAAAGAAAGGAGGTGCGCGATAGCCAAGTGTGAAGGAGCTCTCCTTCACCCTTGGTGGTGGGGGTGCTTTCTCGCATGCCTCCTTTCTTTCGCCGTCTGCCTCCTTCACTCATTCGGCCAGGCAAAGAAAGAAAGGAGGCTTACAATAAAGCACCCCCACTGCCCGAATGCATGAAGGAGACAGGTGGCAGGCTTCTTTGCCCTCAGATATCACACACCTCATTTCTTTCTCCACCTGGCGAGGTTAAAGTTCATTACAGAAAATTTTTACTTCAAGCCAATCTTGTTATCTCACCCAGACAATCACCACACTATTCTTCTCGTTTTGTTGCAGCCACCCAGCTGTGACAGCTCACAATGGCTGCCTTCCCAGCTGTTGGGTCTGAAGGCAATTACAGGCATTTTAGGGGAATTGCGGCTTGCCCGACCACAACCATTTGCCCCTCCTTTCTTCGCTGTCGCTTTGAGACAGCTATGGTCCTTGAGGACCCCCCAAAACAGCGGGGACTCTGATGGTTCTACAGAGAGCCTGGAGAACACATCCTGTTGCTCAGATGCTGGCCACACCCCTCTATATTAATCTACTTCTGTGTGAGAGAGAAAAGAAAGAAATTATTTGTGATAACATTGTTCCCTAAAACGATCCAAACCTAGAACTTGACTTCTGTTTAAGGGATACTTCTTGTCACATTGTCAGAGGTTCTATTTATTCTTCATAATTAGAATTGACATTATATTATTCAAGATGGTGGGGAACAATGAGGGTACTCAGATGGAACAATTCAGCTCACCCTAGATTTTGCTATTCATATCCAATTTGGGCCATGACCAATTCAGACAAATAAGTGCTGATGACATTTGATCCATGATGAAGCTAGCACTGCTGCCTTTCAGTAGAGTTTCACTGTCTTGGGAGGACCATCCGAGTAAATTGTAAATTCTTCTAAACCTAACTTTTTTTCTGAAGGCTTTGATCCGTGATGGCGAACCCACAGGTGAGATTCAACTGGTTCTCAACGGTTTGTCCTAACCGTTAGTTAATTGCTTATGCAGTTCAGAGAACTGGCTAAAAATAAAGTGCAAGAGAGAGGTTTTTTTCTCTCCCCTCTCTCCTTTCAGTTAATAGCTCCACTTAACAGTTGCAGTTGGAATGCAGTCATACATGCTGAATCAAATCAATAAACAACAGACACTGACAGGGCAGAGAAACCCATCAATCACCCATCTAGGGATAGGATTAATCTCTTCCCTTCAGGAAGGACAAGATTACAAACATTTTCATTATAAAGAGTATTAAGTAACACTTCTGTGATCAGCTGATACTCCCTGAAGTTTCCCAAGACCTTTTATAGCTGCTGAAGTGTTGGCTACTTCATGTTACTTCCTGGGAGAAAAGATACAGGAGGGGACAATGATGCAGCTTGATCATACAGGCTGTGAATTTAATGCATGGGTGGTCCAGCCAGCTGTATTGCTTCTGCTTGAAACACCCAATTTAGAACATAGAGAACATAGAATAATAGAGTTGGAAGGGTTAATGGCTTTTGGCAGCACACCCAGGCTTTCAATTAGCTTGAGCAGCTGCTCTTAGTTTCTCTCTGAGCTGCTATGTTTGGGGTTGACTTTTTTTTAAAAAGGGGAATGGCTGTTTTAAGTTTTTTGCATTGTTTTAGTGGTGCCTGGCACTGTCTTTTTGGGGTATACTTCCCTCACTCTTTTTGAAAGCCTCTAGTGATGGAGCACCCACAATTTCTGAAGGCAAACTATTCCATTGGTTAATTGATCTCATTCTTAGGAAATTTCTCCTTAGTTCTAGGTTGCTTCTGTCTTTGGTTAGTTTCCATCCATTGTTTCTTGTTGTGCCTTTTGGTGCTTTGAAAAATAGATTGACTCCCTCATTTTTGTAGGACCCCCTCAAATTTCCTGACAGAACAATTAATCAGTGGAACAACTTTCCTCCAGAAGTTGTAAATGCTCCAATGCTGTTTTTTAATTTTTTAAGAGGAGATTGGACAATCATTTGTCTGAAGTAGTGGAGGGTTTCCTGCCTCAGCAGAGGGTTGCACTAGAAGACCTCCAAGGTCCTTTCCAACTCTGTTATTCTATTCTATTCTAAATATTGGAACAGTGCTGTTTTATTGTGCTATTTTATTATTATGAGTTGGACTAAGGAGAAATTTCCTAAGAGTGAGACCAATCAAATTGGCCACGCCCATCCAGTCATATGACCCATTTCCCACAGAACACACAGGGAGCCACAAAACCTAGGTAGGTGTGGCTGGGGGGGATTTTTCCTAGAATTCTGGGCAGACTGAGCCGAACCGTAACTGGGTTAATTATTTTCACTATTTGGAACGGACCTAAAAATTTTGGGCCTAATTTCTTGCTAGGCATTTTTAACTTTGTGTATTTGGTAGACAACAGAACTTTATCCCCCATAAAGGTCCATGGAGCGAGTAGTGTTTATCAGCTTGTTTCTTGTACTCTTCTGCTGCTTCTGCCAGAGTTTTTTTTCATATTTTCCACCCCTTTTTAAGAGCGTCCATCCATTCAGTCAGAGACATGGAAGAGGGGGGTTCTCTGGGCAGTTCAGGCATGGGAACAAATTCCATGCCACTGGTAACTTGAAAAGGAGTTAATCCAGTGTTGCTCTGGACAGCATTGTTGCACGTGACTTCGGCGAAAGGTAGCAAATCTGACCAGTTGTCTTGCTGGTAATCCACATAACAACGGATCTATCATTGCACCATCTCATTGGCTTTTTCCACTGCCCCATTTGTACTCAGATGAAAAGCCAAGCTAAGTTCTTGTGTGGACCCAGTGGACCTCAGGAACTCTCTCCAGAACTTGGAGGTGAACTGAACTCCACGGTCTGAGATGATCCTCCTGGGTACTCCGTGCAGGTGGTAAATGTGTTTAACAAGCATTTTTGCTAGCTTCTTTGCAGATGGTAGTCTTGAGCAAGCAATAAAATGGGCTTGCTTGGAAAAGGTTGTGGGAACGTACGTTTTGGATCCTTTCCAGGCTAAGCCATCTCTCATCGTCAGGATGTCCTTGTTGTCATTAAGCCAGGGGTCTACTGGCAGTGCCGATTTCATTGCTGCGGTCAGCTTGTTCTGGCTTAGGGTAGGCGGTTGGTTAGTCTGGCCTCTGGTGGTGACTTGGGCTGCCTTTTGGTGGGAAGGGGGAAAGATGGGATCAACCACTTCTTCCTTCTTACACCCGTATTGCGGTTTTCTTGATAAGTCATCTGCCAGCAAGTTCTTCCCTGCAGGGATGTGCTTCAGTTCGAATTTAAACCTTTGGAAGTATTGTGCCCAGCGAACTTGCTTTGGGGACAGTTTTCGGGACTTTTGAGGGCTTTTAGATTTTTATGTCAGTCCAGACCTCGAATGGCATATCCCCTCTTCCAGGAAATGTCTCCAAGTGAGTAGGGCCCATCTGACCACATATGATTCTTTCTCCCAAATGGCCGACCTCCTTTCAGTAGCAGTGAGTTTTTTGGAGACATAAGCACACAGCAAGAGGTGCTCTTCTTTATTCTTTTGCAACAGCACTGCCGCTACAGCCACATCACTCGCATCTGTCTGGATTATGAATTGCTATTCTGGGTCGGAGTGTTGCAGTATGGGCTCTTGAGCAAAGAGCCATTGTAATTTCTCAAATGCTTTGTGACAGTCCATTGTCCACCCAATAGGTTGGTTTGCCTTTGGCTTTGTCAGGGAAGGTTCTGTTTTTAACAGTTCAGTCAATGGCAGGGCAACTTCTGCAAAAGGCAGGATGACTTGCTTATAGACGTTAGTAAATCCAAGAAAGCTTTGTAGCTGTTTGCGGGTGCTTGGGGCTTTCCAGTCTAACATCACTTTCACGTTCCCTAGGTCCATCTCTATCCCCTCACTGGAGATGTGATAGCCAAGGTAATCTAGTGAGGTTTTGTGGAATTCACACTTTGATAATTTTGCATTTAGCTTGGCGGCTAGAATTTTTTCCATGACCTGTCGTACCAGCTTCACATACTCTTCTAGGGTCATAGAAAAAAAGAGGATGTCATCAAGGTAAACGAGCACCCCTCGGTTTAGGTGCTTATATAGCACCTCATTTATGAATTGCATGAAGACTGCAGGAGCCCCCTGTAATCCAAATGGCATAACTTTGAATTGGAAACTGCCAAGGGGACAGTTAAAGGCAGCTTCCATTCATCTCCCTCCCTGATATGTATGCAGTAATACACCACTTCAAGTCCAGTTTGGTGAACACCTTGCCTTTAGCCAAGTGGTTCAACATATCTTTCATGAGGGGTAGAGGTAGATGTTCTTTACGCATATGGCATTTATCCCATGCAAATCAATGCAGAGACGTACTCCACCATCTTTCTTCTCTTTGAAGAGCATGGGGGCCACTACTTCTGACTTAGCTGGTTCAGTAAAGCCCCGCTTCAAATTGATGTCAATGTACTTACTTAATTCTACCATCTCTTTAGGAGTCATGGAGTACATTTTTGACTTTGGTAGGGTAAGCCCAGGTATGAACTCTATTGGCTAATCGGTGGGCCAATGAGGGGGGTAGATAGTTACAATCTTCCCTACTGAAGACCTCTGCCAGTACTCTTTTCGCACTTGCTGGATGCCTGGGGTTTTGTGTCTGCTGCAGGGGCTGCAGGCTTTGGGCTGTCTGCTTTATTGGGTTCGATAGTCCCTGGGTGGCCCTCTGGCTTCACGGGTGGTAGCAGCCCAAAGCTTATGATCAATGTTATGGTAGATGTCCACTTGTCCAGCCATGCAAGCCCAAAGATAATTAATTCATGCATCTTTGGAGCTACAATGAATCTGAGGAGTTCATAGTGGTGCCCTATCTGCAACTTTACCACGTCGGTAATTAGTTTGGCAGGGGCCCCTCCAATTAGCATCCCATCCACTTGTTCAAACTGAATGGGGTTGGCTAGGGGTCTTGTGCGTATGCCTAGCTGCTCCATGATATACATGCTGATTAAGCATTGGGTGCAACCTGTGACCCCTATTGCCTCAACTTCCCCTTCTACCCCCATCTCAGGCACTATGAGTTTGGCTTTGATGGCAAAGGGGCAGGTGGGTGCACTCATCATCCCCACTGCTTCCTTCGTTCGGGCTTGGCAAGGGCCTTTCAGCTGGGCCTCCACTGATTCCTGGGGAAAGGGTTTGCGTATCTGAGGCTTGCCTGGCAAATTTAGCAGCTTGTCTTTTCCCAGGCAGCTTCATTTGTCTCTTTGCTGGCTGAGGTTCCTGGAGGAGCTGTCCCTTCAGCACTTTTCCCTGTCTTGCTACTGGCAGGGAATCATCTCTGGAAGGGGGAGCCCTCCCCTCTCCGAGCTTCCCAAGGTTCCCTCCCCCAGTGCTTTGTGAAGGGGGGGCAGAGCCGCTGCACCTGATGCTGGTTTTTTGCAGGCATGAGTGGGGGCGAGGAAGCGGGTGGCTCAGCTGCTGTTCCCAGGTCTTCTGGTTCTCCCTGTTGGGGCATTGTGGCTGGGGCTGGAATAGGTTGGGGGTTCGGTCCCTGGGTCCAGCTATCTTTCTGCTTCTCCCATTTCCTTTTCAATACCACACCTTCACTTTGAGAGTTCAATTTTCTTTTTAAAAAATTCTCTTCTGAAATATTCTGATTTTTTTATGGTACTTATTCTGCTGCTAGCCAATAGTTCCAATATGCTTCTCCCTTGAATTTCTTGGGGTCGCTTTTCAATAAAAAATATTCTCTTCTCCAGTTCACAAGCCACTCACTTTCTCTACTCCTGCACAGTGTTAGGTTTTTGGACTGTCTTCGGCTTCATGGCAGCCATGTTTGCTGCCGCTGCTCCCTGTCATCAGCTGAGGGGGCTTTCCTAGTCTGGGAGGGGAGATGTGGCTCCCCTCTACCTGCTAGGTGGTCCCCGTTTGCTTCACCACTCCTACAGAGTGGCTATGGTCCAAATTTAGACCCTTCAATAAGGAGAGATCAGAGCTGGCTGCAGAGTTCATGAACCAGGTTTCCGAAAGTGCTGGAAGTACAACCGGAAGTCCATAATACTTATAAAGTGTCCCAAACACAAAGAATTTGGAGATATGTATGTAAAATATACTTTTTATAAATGTATTAAAAGTATAGCAATATATAGCTAAATCAACAGTCTCAAAAGTAAAAAAAATAATCTCAAACAATATCTGGGTATTACTATGACAAATAGGAATTGTATGTTATTTCCAAATAACTATGTTAAGCTAGGAGAAATTAAAACTGTTACTGTTAGGAAAGATTTCTGTGACAAAAATGAATGTTTTGCCTAGAATGATGTTTTTGTTTCAAACAATACCTTTTAACAATTGTTTGCCATGCAAATAAATATTATGTAAATTTTTATGGCAAGTAAACGGCATAGCATCAAATAAGTAGATATTAGTTCTATTTAAATGTTCTATGTTCTAAACATTTACAATCAAAAATAATTTAATGTGGGAGTGTTATTGACAAATTGTAGGAAGAAAAATCTGGTCCGGTTGCAAGCCAGGAGAAAGCCGCTGGAAATAAAATGGAGGCTGACTGCATGGAAAGATGGTTTATTTGGTTTCCAGTGATGGAAGCAAATGTTTCTGAGGTGGCTGACCAAATGGCTGAGTGAGTGGATGGATCTTTATAGGGTTCTGATTGAGATGCTCCATGAGGTTGTGCAATGTAGTGAGCCTTGTGGCTTTTGCTATTCTAATGGTGGTGGGTTAATCCTACTATGTCCTAAAGGTCATGTCCTGTCCTTAGAATTTGGGTGGGGAATGTAGATTTTAGGAGTCTTTGTTTTTCTACTTTTAATCTCTTGGGGAGCTGGGCTGAAGGAGTTAGGCTGGCCTAGATTTCTTAATGGGCACAAAATATCCATATGTAAAGACTTAAAGCATCTGCTGGAGGCAGTTTTCTATAGCAGGAAGACTGGAACTGCTTTCTGTCTTTAAGAGCACATCTCTCGATTTCTCCTTTGGGGAAATATTCTATCCTGCCTCTCTTAATATTAAGAATAAAACTATTTAAATCTGGGGGAGAGGGGCTTCTACAAAATAAATGCTGAAATAAGGTCATAAACACAGTCATGGTTTCACAGTGACTTCTATGCTAATACCCATGTAATTATGTAATTATGAAAGTTAGAAAATTCATAATTTGAGGAACTGTAATATTTTCTATTTGCTATCTTCTCCTTATATTGTATAAACATGAACAATGATTGGATATATCCTGTTATAATTTCCATATCGTCAGGCAATATATAGGTAAATTGTTCATTTTTCATTGTTTTAAGTTAATATTTAAATTATACTCCAAGGCACCTATGTAATATATTTTAATCCTTTAATATTTTAATAACATCAAATTTAATCCAAGGTAAGGCAATTAAATATATAAAAGTTCTTGATGTTTCTTAAGATGATATAAATTTGAGTTATAACTTACATTGGCAATCATTTGCAGCAACCAAAGATTCCTTTTTGAATGTTTTGAATACCATTATTGTAGTTAGAATAGAGAGAAAATAGTGAGTTTCCATTGTCTTTCTTGTCTTTCTAGAGGAACACAACTATTTTTATACTTTAGAGGAGTGGAGATTAGACTATTAGACATCTACAATTTTTACCTCAAGAATCATACATAACCAGGCAGCAAAGATCTGATGTTAAATATTCTTTAAATAGCAACACTCTGGAATTTATTTTAACAATAAAAAATAAATATGTTCTTCTGTGCACTGCTTGGAGAGTCCAAGCATGGGTTAAATTCTGCCTATCTGCCCAGGACTGAATTGCAAATCTTTAGCCATGCCTCTGGTTCTGTCCTTAATCCAGTTTTTCAATTCAGTCTAGCTCAGTGGACGTATCTAAAGAGTTCCTGCAGTCTAGTGCAGATACCTTGGGCTCTTCAACCTTTAAAATCCCCCCCTTTTTTTACCTTTTTGGTTTTTTTATTGAATTTTTCTTTAAGAGCAGGCTTGGGAAGGGGTTGGTTTTTTTTTTTTTTTGCCTTTTGGATTTTCCTTCCTTAAGCACCACAGTGTCCTGGGCTCTGATTGGGCGTTCGCGGTTGTTGAGTAAGGCTTCTACTGTCTGTGTGTGGGTTGAAGTGCTGACGCCCATGTGACTGCAATGACCCTGCAAATCTCAGCTGTCAAAGCAGCAAGGACTAAACTGATTGCAGCTGCACCTGGCCAGATAATCAGGTGGCTGCGGACAGGGCTTTCTGCACAGTTCGAAGCGTGGCAGCCATTTTTATTTTGAATTTCCCACGCGAAAGCCTCTTGATGATCCAACCAGCCTTGGTTTCTCACAGAAAGCCGTGCAGGTGCTTTCCTGTCTAGATTGCCGGCGGGTTAGCTCTCCTGACCTCAGGGGCATATTAGCATCATCTGAGCTTGTGGGCCACCTCAGCCATATGATCTCTGTGTCTGCAAGGGCACTGGGAGCCACGTCCGGTTCACGACAAAAAGAATAACAACCATTTTCTTCTCTCTGCGGCCACAAATTGACAATGAAAGGCACATCTACCCATTGCTCCACGCTAGCAACCAGGTGGTGAGTGGAGCCACACCGGCTGCTGCTGAGATTGCTTCGGGCCACAACCATGTGTGAGTACACATTAGAAGACTCGCAGCAGCCAGGCCCTTCTACTAGGCCTATTCTATGAAAGGCCAAACCTCGCCATGCCCAGGAGGAAAAACAGGCCAAGGGGCAGGATATGGAGTCTCTCCGCCACCAGAAAGAGTTGGAGAAGCAATTTGACAGGGTTCAATGCCAGTCAGAGGCAGTTTCCCATAGTTCTCCCCAGGGTGTTTCTCCAGAGCCTGTTAGCCATCCTATCTCAGAAAGTGAGGAGGAAGGCCAGGCTTTTCCCCATAACATCTCTAGGGCATCTACAGGTTCCCCCGAACCATCCCTAGCAGACCATGTCGGTCTGTTTGGTTGCCCATTAGAGAGTGAGGAGGAACAGATTCCGGTGAGGCCCTTGGCTCCTCAGGCCCCCTTAGCTCTGCCAGCCTTAAGAACTCACCCAGTGGAGGATCAGGGCCCTTTTCTTTCGATAGAGATGCAGAATGTTATTGCCGGGGCCATATCCCAAGGCATCGCAGGGGGCCTGCACCAAGGGGAAGTCAACCTCCCAGATCAGTGCCAGCCCATCATATTCTTCAGGAGGCAGCCCAAGGGTTGCATTCCATCTGGGGTGAGGAAACTAGGCCGGAGCAGGATTTGTGAGGGGACAAACAGGCAGTGCCTGACAAGCCAGCCTTTATTTAAGCATACCTTGTTTAAGTCCATTTTGGACAAGGCGAAGGCCTCCACCCACATGGGTATCTCGACTACAGATCAGGGTATTTCCAATCCTTCTGATCCAAATCAGGGTCTCTTTGATAAACCTGTCCAGGTTTAGGAGATTGTCCCTACCCCAGAATTATTTATGGAGGTGGTTCAATGGCAGTGGGCAAAACCTGGAACACAAATCACCCTTAGTGGCAGTGACAGGAGGTTATACACAGTTGAACCGTGCTTGGAGGAGCTCTTAAAATTGCTCCCTGTGGATGCCCTGGTTGCAGCGTTCACCTCGACCTCAGTCCTTCCTCCTGAACTTCTGGAGGGATTGAAGTTGGAGGACAAGAAGGCTGAAAAAGCCAGCCATAAAACACACCAGGCAGCAGCTTGGGCGATTAAGACATCCACTTCTGCTTCCTTTTTTTCTAGGGCCCCTTTCCTTTGGCTTTGGCAGCTCCTGTCTAGAACCCCGGCTGGGGACACTAGAGTGAGACAGGACTTGAATAAGATCAAGCCTCAAAATTTGCATCCGGAGCCTTGGCACCCAATGTCACTTCTTGGCGCTTCCTGTGGCTGTGGCATTGGAATGTGGACATGAGGTCCAAGTGGAAATTGGCTTCTGCTCCCTTCAAGGGAGGCAAATTATTTGGATAATGCCCTGGACGTGATCCTTATAGAAAACAAGGATAAAAAGAAAGTGTTGCCCTCTGTCACCAAGAGAGCTGAACGCAGGGCACTCTCCTTTTTTCGTAGGCAGTCTTTTTGTGCTCCCAAATCAGCCTTCATTTCTACCTCTTTTCAGCGTCCCTATGCTCAGGGGGCTGATCGGTCCCAGGACTGGCAGTCCTTTCGGGAGAGAGGGGTCAGGCTCCAGGCCCTTCCATCGCTATAAGTGACCACCAGCCACTGGCTCCCATTGGAGGGCGGCTACAGTTTTTTCATGCCCAATGGGAGTGGATCACATCAGACCAGTGGGTTTTACAAACCATCCGACTGAGTCTGATCTGGAGTTCATCTCCTCTGCACCTCATCATTTCATTCATTGCCCCACCCCCTCCTGTCAGGTCAAGAAGGCTCTCATGGAACAGGAGATCCTTCACTTGAGGGAAATCAGGGCCATAGAAACCAGTTCCCGCAAGTCAGGAAAGCTCCATTTTGTTTCTAATCCCAAAGAGCTTGGGGTGGGTGGGGTGGAGAGAAATATTAGATTTAAAGAAATTCAATTGGCATCTCACATACAAACACTTCAAGGTGCAGTCCCTTCAGTCAATCCTGGGCTGCATCAGAGAGGGAGATCTTTTAACATCCATAGATCTCAAGGAAGTGTACCTTCATATCCCAATACGCAGAGCACACAGAAAGTTCCTGAGATTTTGTTATGCAGGCCAACATTACCAATACAGGGCCTACCATTTGGCTTTTCCTCCGCCCTCAGGATCTTCACAAAGATATTAGCGGTGATAGCAGCTTTCCTCAGTTTCTGTCCAGCGCAGCTCCAATGTTACCTGGACAACATACTCATTCAGTCGTCCTCCCACTCACAAGCGACACGAGACCTCCAAGTCCCCATGAGAACTCTCCAAGATCACGGATTCTCCATCAACCTGGAGAAGAGTCATCTGGTCCCCACCACCAGGATACTCCACCTTGGAGCTGTCATCGACACTATGGACTGCCAAGTGTTTCTATTGCCGGACCATTGCACCAGCATCAGGTCACTAGTACATCAGATTTGAGCATCACAACATCTCTCCATAGTGACCCTGTCTCAACTTCTCGGCAAAATAATATCCTACTTTTTAACTTGTTTTCACTCTCGTTTTATCACTCACAGTGTCTATTGAGACCATTTGCTTTCTCTATCCCATTCACAATCTTCACGTTCTCCAACTCACTGGGACTTTTGTGGATCACAAGCAGAGCTTTGCAGTTGTAAATATTATACTATTTATGCCGTTAGTGTAACATTGAAGGAGATGCATCCTTGGAAGGATGGGATGAAGTATTTAGCTACTAACCAGGAATAAGCTCTGGTTGGTTAAGTATTCTTGGTACTCTGTAATTGGGCAGAATGCATAAGCAGTATTTGACTTGCAGGTTTCTGCAGATTATACGGAGTATAAAATGATTACAAATCTTGTCCTCATAGCAGTCTCAGATCACAGTATATTTAAAAGCACATCTGATATTTTCTGGCTTCCTTACCTTCTTGCTGAAGGGCTCAGAAAAGACACATGTTCAGTGTTAAAAAAATTGTTATTACCATTGTGATGCATTGCTGCGCACTCTGGTTCTTGGACCTGTTAAAGCACTTCATTTCTTCTTTACATTGCCTGGGATTCTCATATCTAAGTTCCATGTCTGCAGAGAGCTCCTTTTGACAGTTGAGGGTTAAGGAGAGAGTTCAGATTTTTCACATTTTCTCCACTTTCATTTCCACTGTGTACTTCTGCACCTCCTTGAAGCACAGTTCCATAGGCACATTTTCTCCTAAGTGATCAAATTGCATTCTATATGTATTTTAAAATACATATTTGGCCATGAGTATTTTTGTTATGCATAACTTTTCTATAGTCCTAAAATGTGTTTTCAGAACAATAATCTCTTTCAAAAGTTTATTTCAGAATCAGATAGAACTGGAAGGGACCTTGGAGGTCTTCTAGTTCAGCCCCCTGTTCAAGCAGGAGATCCTATACCATTTCAGACATGTGACTGTCCAGTACTTTCTTTCAGTGATGAAATACCCACATCTGAAGGCAAGCTGTTCCACTGGTTAATTCCTCACTGTTAGGAAGTTTCTCCTCAATTTCAGGTTGCTTCTCTCCTTGATTAGTTTCCATTCGTTTCTTGTCCTGCCCTCTAGTGCTTTGGAAAATAAATTGACCCCCTCCTCTTTGTGGCAGCCTCTCAAATACTGGAATACTGCTATCCTGTAATTCAATAGAAATTACATAGTAATTATAGTAATAGAAATTCAGTTGTAATTTGCAGAAGAAAGTTGTAATTTTCCATGTTTAATTTGTATTATTAAACTATTATCAAGTTTTGTTTATACACTACACTGGATACATAAAGAGTATTAGGACTCATGGAATAAGAACTTGGAATATCCAGTACATAATCAGTGGAAAACTATGTTGTGTATTTATGTCATATTTCTAGTTTAAAGTTAGAAATAATTCAAACACTATTATTTTGCATGTATTGGATACCCATGAAATTTGTTAGAAATGAAGAGATTCCTTATCTGATGCTCAACGTACTACTTGGTTTATATAATGTGGTCCTATGCTGCAATGGCTCCCTTTAAAATGAGTCACATAATCTAGATGATTCTTTCTTTTTTGGTAGGTGATATGTTATTTAAAAAACAAAACTAAATTCAGAAAATAACAGAAAAATAAAAAGAGGTTATTACGTTTTATGGTTCCAAAAGTATTAATATTGTAAGTTGGAGAATATCCATTGTGTTTCAGTTACAGTAATGGCAGTATTTGAGACTTATTTCAATGAACTGAACAACCTATAATTTCCTACACTATTGTAGTCGGACTTTCTCATTTAGGGCTGTTAGGGATTATATGACAGACTGTGATTGAAAAATAAATAAGCATTTTTTTTTCCTAATTTGCACACTATGCAGTGCTAACATTGATAATGGTAGGAATTTTACGTGCTATGAGATAGCTGCTGGTTTGGCCCTTTTCTGTTGCAAACTTTGTAAAACATGGATTAGAAAGGATAGAAGTGAATTGTACTCTTAAGTTTTTGTATTTTTTAAAATTATTTTTAAGCGCAGGATCCTTGAGACCTGAAAATAATTTGAAAGGTTCTCTCAGGATAAAGTTTGAGAAAGGCTGATTGTTCTAAATTAATAATTTTTGGTATATTTTATTCATGATTATTACTAAAATATATATCATATATAATTTCATTTTTCTTTTTTCTCTTTCTTACTTTGCACTTTTTCACTTTTTCACTTTCGTTTTTCAAAATTCATAGTTTTTATTTTAAAGGAATATTGAATAAAATTATGTATGGAAAAAACATATTTTCAGCATATAATAATAGTTTGATTCCATCTGCTGTTATGCCACAAATACCCTTCAACTGGATCATGAAGCTGGCCAGTAATTTCAATATCAAACTAAAAATAAGGAGGGTAAAAGTCATCTTGGAAAAAATCCATATCTATTTTGATAGATGAGATATAATTTTATTTTTAATTACCATGAAAAAGGATATGAGTGCCTCATTTCAATCCAATTAATGCAAAAAGAAGAAAATCTAGATTTGGCCAGCACTTGCTCCAAAAAGTTCCATTCCACTATATCAAAAGCCTCTCTCCCAGCCAACAAAGCCAACATTGCTGATTTCAGCTTTTTTGTGGAATATAAGTTAGCAATCCAATTTTATCACAGGGTTGTTAACCTTTTATAAAATCAAATTTACATGGTGGCTCATCAAAGATAGTGTATGTGTCGCTGTTATGCTTTTTTCATCCATGTTTATCAAGTAGCCAGTATTGTAATTTGCATCTTTACAGTCATCCAAGCCTCATTAAAGAAAATGAGAAAAATATATATTCAAAAGCTTCATTATAAACTTCAAATAATAATATATCCCCAAATAATATATGCCTTATTTTACTCAATAGGAAAGCAACATGATCAGGAACCTTTATGTTATTACATGGTGGATAAAATGGATGATTTTTAAAATATTTTTTTAATTGGATTTTTAAAAAATTTAAATCGGATTTTTTAAAACAAATTGATTTTAATAAAATGCTTTTGGAGTAAAAATCTATTTAAAGATAGATTTCTATTTGAGATACATTAATAATTTAGTTTATTCAGCATGAAATGGAGCTTAATTATGTACCATGAGATATACTGTAATATTTACATTTTTGGTAAACTCATTCAATGAATCCAAAGTCTGAAAGCTAAATAGGAAACCTTCATTTTGTTTGCAAATAATAATATTAAAGATTCTAACTACCGTATTTTTTGGAGTATAAGACACACTTTTTCCCTCAAAAAAGAGGCTGAAAATCTGTGTGCGTCTTATACACTGAATACAGCATTTTTTGCCTCCCGAGGCCCCGCCCCTTAACCAAAGTGGCCATGTGTACCCTTATGGATGCTTTCAGAGAGCTTGTGGGGGCTGGGGAGTGCCCCCAGCGGCACTCTATAAACCTCCATAAGGCTATGGATGCAATTTTTTTGACAAAAAAATGAGTCCGTTTTCATGAAAAATGGGCCATTTTTTGCTCGTTTTAGTGGGGGCAGCTCCCAGGAGCACTCTGCAAGCCTCCCCCAAGGCTATTCATGCCTTTTTTTGGAAAAAACGGGCCCATTTTCATGAAAAACGGGCCATTTTGGGGAGGTTTGCAAAGTGCAAAAACTTTTTTTTCTTTTTGGAAAGCTCTTTAACTGATTGATGAGAATTACATTGATCAAGTGCTGTGCCAGCAGAAAGACCTACCTATCTACTGTATTTCTCTCTCTCTCTCTCTCTCCCTCTTTCTCTCTCTCTCCATCCCTTTACCTACCTAAGTACTCTCTCTCCCTACGTATCTACTGTATTTCTCTCTATATATATTTCTCTCTCTCTATCCCTCTACCTACCTATCTACACACTCTCTCTCACCCTACCTACCTACTGTATTTCTCTCTCTCTCTCTCTCTCTCTCTCTCTCTCTCTCTCGCGCTCTCTCTATCCCTCTACCTACCAACCTAGCTACTATCTCTCTCTCCCTACCTATCTACTGTATTTCTCTCTATCTCTTTCTATTTCTCTCTCTCTATCCCTCTACCTATACCTACCTACTCTCTTTCTCTTTCTCTCTCTCCCTCCCTTTATCTACCTACCTATCTAACTACTCTCCCTCTCCCTACCTACCTACTGTATTTCTCTCTCGTTCTCTCCCTGTTTATCCCTCTATCTACCTACCTACTTTTTTAAAAAAAATTGCCTCTTCAAAACCCTGGTGCATCTTATACTCTGGTGCGTCTTATACTCCGAAAAATATGGTACCTGCAAAAATGAGTCCTTACATTTAAAGAGCACCTGTCATTTCAGATCCATCATGGCAGCGCCTGATAGTGGACATTCACTCACCTGCTGCCCACCACATCCCGCACCTTGTTGTGTCACTGCCGTATCACCAGCCGTCCCATCAAAGTGAATGGAATTGTTGGTGAGTTGACAGTAGATCAGAGGAGGAGCTTTCTGCGGGACCGAGATGACAGTTGCTCTTTAAAATTATGATTTAAATCAAGTTGATTTAAATCAAGCCTTTTTACTAATGATTTAAATCATGAATTAAATCAAATCCACCCTCTATTATTATATATTTAACACCAACTATTATTTCCAGGAGAAATAATTATTTTCCCAAGGAGACCTTCCTGAGCACTGCCACCATTAGTGAAGCCCTGACCAGCTGCAATTGAAGTTTTTAACTCTTTATTATATAAGTCATCACTACTCCTTTATAGATGATTTTGCTGTATATTACATCTATACTATACCTTTAGGCCAGTGTTTCTCAACCTTGGCAACTTGAAGGTGTCCGGACTTCAACTCCCAGAATACCCCAGCCAGCGAATGCTGACTGGGGAATTCTGGGAGTTGAAGTCCGGACATCTTCAAGTTGCCAAGGTTGAGAAACACTGCTTTAGGCACAATATTAATTTTAAACATCTACTTACAGACATATTAAAGATAAAATTATTTTATTTTATATTTCATGTTAGCTATTTTTGTTATTTTGTTATAAAATTTATAATTTTACTTAAGCTACAAAAATGTTCATTATATTCATTCTTGAGTTTAAAATTTTGAACGTTTAATTGCCTTGATATTATAATTTGTATTATGTAATTTTAGTCAATTTTTATAGCACATATGTTATGTTATTATTTCAATGGGAAATAATTTTTTAAAATATTTTTTAAATCTTTGTTTTGCTGCCTTGATGACAGAAATAAGGATGCTTGACTATAAACAGTCAAAAATCTAAATGGCTTTGGGCACACAAAAGAAAATGCATATAAGTTGTCAAATTTTTATATTTTACCGACAAAGAAAAATGCAAAACAAAAATAGTTTGTTGTGAAAGTGACTGCCTGTCTCTTGGATTGGGGCTGAAGGCTAAAGTGAAAGCAATATTCTCCGTCCCATATTTGAGTAGACAGGTTGCCCTGATAGATTGGTCCCACTGGAAAACACATGTTGTCAAACTTAGTTTTTACAAAAATTCACATAATATCTAAAACTATTTATGTTTCTTTCCATAATAAGGTCCAACTAAAGTCCATTTTAGTACTGTGCTATGATGCTATGTGAAAATGATTTTATTTTAATTGCTTTATTATTAAGTTCTTGTGAATGTTTTTGCTAGTTACTGCATCACAAGGCTGCAGGCCAGCCAGGTACACAAGGTGCACACCAACCAGGCCTGGTCTGCAACAAGGGACAATTGCATGCACTAGGTCATGTACCCAGGGAGCTTGTCTCATCCTCTCTATCTGTTGGAGAGTGGCCATATTAAAACTTCTTCCTTAAATGTGTAGGATTATCAAAATGCCTTACAGATATAACCCCAGCACAAAATGTTCTGGACAGACTGTAATGATTTTTATGATATTTAGGAGGAGCATTGCATTGGTGAGGTAGAGTAAATAAGTCTACAGTCATGTTACAATAATTCCTGAAAAGAGTGCAGTTGTAATTGTTATATTTTTAGTTTCTATTATTATTGTTATTATTGCCTTGTTAGGGTACTTTAATAAATGAATATAGTGGGAAGGTTGCTGAGTTCGATATGATGTGACTGCACCACAGATGTTGAGCGTTTATTATGATCACATGTTAGCTATTCTTTGGTGGCATGTAACGGATTAAATTCCTCTGGGTACTAAACCACGCAATTGAGGTCAGAGAGGGAGTAGCCGTGGAGCATCTGATGGCTGGGATTGCTTGGTTAGTGGCCCAGATTCTTATCTCTCTCTGTCCTGTGTATCCTCTGTCAGGTGGAGACTTTTCTTTTAAGTCTTTTGCTGTTACTGTTTGGCAGAGTAGACTGTCATTCTGAAAGACTGAGTGACCTTCTTATTCCCCATTTTTTTCTCTGTGGAAATATGTTGTTTTGTATTCCCATTTGGTCGCAGAGAAGCCAGTGCACAGTACATTCCCAGAATGAACAGGCAGGCACACGAACAGTAAAAAAAATAAAAATCTGCAGTGACTGTGGCTGAACTGAAAGGAAAAAAAGTCCTCCTCTCCTCTTCCCTTCTTATAGCCAAATGCTACCATTCAGATCAGCGCAGGCTGTCGAATCAACAGCATGGCTGCCAACAGCAGCAGAGGTAAGAGAGAAATGTAGCGGATGAGTTAGTGAAAGCAGCATCAGAGCAAGAACTGAAGCATCTTCCAACCTTGCGAGCGTTTATATAGTCTTTTGCATCTCACGTAGATGCACATTTGCTTCTCTTATGCAAAGGGACAAGTGGGGAGATGGGGGAAGGAAAATGGAGGGATCTGCTACTGAAAGGAAAACCAAAGCTGCTTGTGATGCCAAAGGAAAAATGCTCAATATGGAAAAGCATCTGTTCTTCTTTCTTTTTTTGACAATAATGGGTAGATATGGGGAACAGTGGATAAGCAAGGAATCAGTTCTTCATCACTGGCTTCACATAAACACAATTGAAATTGGAAAATTCTGGAAAACCTAGCTACCAGGACTTCGGCTGTGATTTCCTAAGGGGATGCAGAACGGAAGAGGGGTGGTGGCTTGATTAAACTGACTTTGTTTCTTTCTCTTTCTATTCACAGCTGTCCCTCCAAAACTCAAGAAACTGAAGAGCCTAAATGTAGAAGTTGGAGCAAAGGTTTCTTTGAAATGTGAGGCCAGCGCTGGAAATCCTCAGCCATCCTACAAATGGTTCAAAGATGGCAAAGAAATTAAAAAGAGCAAAGATATCAGAATAAAATATGGGAATGGAAAGTAAGTAAAAACAGGTGCTTTTTAATCTTCAAATTGTAAGCAAATGTATTATCATAGATAAATATTCTTAATCATAATTGGTATAGTTGTCATAAAAATGACTGAATGGTCAATTTCTAAGTAAAGTGATATTTATAATCCTAATCCAAAATAGTTATGATTCTTGTTTCTGAGCAAGATGTGTTCATAATATTCTCAGAGGATTTATTAATTTCAGTATTCTCGAAGGAAACATTTATCTAAGCCAGATTTTAACTGGAGAGCACTAGGTGGGAGAAGGCTGTTCAGAGGTAAAACTTGTGTTACAAAATGGGAAAACCAACAATTTCATTTTGTCAACTGCCTAGAGCAGAATCCTAGAGAATTCTGGGAGTTGACTTTCACACAGCTTTAAGTTGCTGAGGTTGGGAAGCACTGTTAGAAAGCAAGAAAGCTCAACTATTTTTGCTTTAATATTTTGTTTAATCATACATGGGTAAAAGAGACAGACAGACTGCCAATTTATTAGCAGTAGGAGTGATGGCATGCTCCTCCTCAGTTTGTTCTCTGGATAGGCCGTATGTTCAATCTTAAATTTTGGTGTAATGAAGGCAGAGCCAGATAGCCTACACTGGTTATCCATGTAGGTTTTGCACAGGCCTAGAAATCACTTAGATAATGGGTCCTCAAACTATGGCCCCAGGGCCACATGAGAATCACCGAAGCCATTAATCCGGCCCGCGCAGGATCATGAGGCTGCCTTGCCCACATCCCATCCACCCTTCGGCCAAATGCAGGTCTTACCTTCACGAGCCCCATGGGCTGGAACTGAAAAGTAAGGCCAACAATTTTGGCCTGCAGAGACATTTTGGAGGCGGGGGAGGTGAAAAACCGAGGTGGCGCAGTGGTTAAATGCAGCACTGCAGGCTACTTCAGCTGACTGCAGTTCTGCTGTTCAGCGGTTCTAATCTCACCGGCTCAGGGTTGACTCAGCCTTCCAACCTTCCGAGGTGGGTAAAATGAGGACCCAGACTGTGGGGGCAATATGCTGACTCTGTAAACCGCTTAGAGAGGGATGAAAGCCCTATGAAGCGGTATATAAGTCTAACTGCTAAAACAGGCACTTCAGGAGGCCAAAAACCAGGCAAACCCAGCCCATTTTTTGCCAAAAAACCGAGCCATTTCTGCCTGTTTTTGGCCTGCAGAATACTTCTGGAGATGGGAAGAAGTAAAATGTGGGGCACAAAGATGCCCCACGAGGCCAAAAACTATGTATGTATGTATGTATGTATGTATGTATGTATGTATGTATGTATGTATGTATGTATGTATGTATGTCAGTAGATGGGAATGTGAAAGTAGATACTTGAATAAATACTATTAATTTTGAATGCAATTTAAACAGTATTGGGAATTTAAAATGTTAATGCTTGGGGAAGGGGAATTCATGAGATATTTTCTGGGAAGAAAAAATAGGGTAAATAACTGGAAAAACTGGAAAAAAGGTGAAATACAGAGCGTACCGTGATGTTAACTATGCATAAAAATTGAATAAGAAATGGTAAAGAAATGTAAAGAGAATAATACTGTGAAAGTTGGAATAGCAAATCTATAGTTAAAAATGGTTAATTTGTAAAGATGAATTAATAGTAATTAGTTGAAGACAAAATGAAAAGGGTGTTTAGTAATGATATGTAAACTTAAATAAATTAATGGAAAAAGATAAAGGATTATACAAAAAAGATGAATAGTGATAAAAGTGGGAAGATTAGAATATATTGAAACTTTGATTATAAATATGATGCATAAGATGTGACCTGGACCACACTCTGTCCATAAAGTATGTATGCTGGGGGGGGGGGAGGATTGCAATAAAAAGAATTCTCTATAATGCTGAACATTTGGCTTCTCAGATTAAGCCAGGGCATTGTAGTTGGTAAAAGTTAACAAGAAAAACAAGGCCAGCAAGCCAGAGTAGAGTAGAGACAGTTCCATGGATGTTGATACATTGTTCAGGACTTGGCTTCATGCAGTCAATATTTTGACTGTAGCTCAAGTAAGTTCATTGGCCAAGTTTGGTGGGAGAGAATTTCACTGAATGTAGTTCAAGATACTAGCTTTAACATGGCTCAAAGTGAATTTGTGCTCCTAATGGAAAAACCACAAACTGTTTTAGATTTTAAATCAACAGAATAGAATGAAACCTGCAGAGATAGATAACAAACATCTCAGAATGAATTAAAACATCTAGTTTCAGAAAAATATGTGGATAACCTTCCTAGATTTTTCTTTTTTTAAAAAAACCTGTAAGTGTATAATTCATTTCTGCATATAGATAAAATTATTCACATAGTTTTCTTTTAGATAGATCTGAAACTGGCAATTAAAAAAAATGTGAGTAGGATTTTGGATGGTTTTGGACAGAATTAAAAGGCCTTTTTTACAGAGCATTATTTAAGCTTAAATTCTGATTTGGATCTGGATCATAAAATCTCCCAGTGATTTCCTACAGTAATTTGGAATTTTGGATTTCTTACAAGGAGAGTGATTGGAAAGCTTCTGAGGGTCTGTCCATTGTGATTAAAGGGAAACCTTCTTGTATATTTTTGCTTCCTGTTCTCCCCAACTTGCATTTTGGGGAGAAATTTAAATAATTTTTCAGTATTTGCCATTTTGCAGTGCTCCAAAATGTCAGATTATTCAAAGCTTCTTCTTCCGTTTAAATACTCTGAATCTGCAGTTTTCACCCTTTTCCTTATTATGGGCCATGGCTTCACCATCAAAACTTTTGCAGACCATCATATAAGTGAGCCTATTAGCTACCCACAGACCCCATGATTGCTCCAGAAAACATATTCAGCACCCTCCAATTTGTTTTAAAATCAAGGCTAATGTCATGATATTTTCAAATTTCATAATCTGACAGTGTTATAATCTTAAATCTTGGAAGGAAAAACTGAATTTTTTTGAGATTTGGTTGCTTACTAAACTTTCATCTATTTTTAAGTCCATCTATAAAGAAGAGCAGTTAGTGAAGTGGTTAATTCTCTGGGCCAAAGCTGAAATGCAAATGAAATAGATGTCCTTTGTGTTCAACATTGGGATTTTTATTTCTTCATTTAAATATTTGGTTATGGTTATGGGCAAAAAGGATTTCTCTAATTGTTTATATCTATCTATATATATATAAACACAAAAACACTCATGGAGGAGTCATGAAGTCTCTAGAACCGTAAGGCCTACAAACTTGAAATTTGGCACTTATGTTTCTCTTGGCTTGTAGGTGCTCGGTGACAAAGGATTTTTTGAAAGGACAATCAGAGCATTAGTATTTTGTATATTATTATTAACATGCTCTGATGCTAAGAAGTTAGATATTCTACTCCCCCTCCCAACCTGAAAACCTGGACATGGACATGGCCAGCGCATGACTCATCCAGCCTACTGGCTGGGAATTTGGAGAAGACCCTGAGAGAGAGAAGGTGATATGATAGGTGGGGCTTCTGTGGGGCAAACCTGAGGGAGAGAAGGTTAAAATATAGGTGGGGCTTTTGTGGGGCAAACCTGAGGGAGAGAAGGGGATAGGATAGGGGAAGGTTCTATGAGGCAAGCCTGAGGGAGAGAATGGGATAGGATAGGTGGGGCTTCTGTGGAGCAAGCCTGAAGGAGACAAGGGGATAGGATAGGGGAGGTTTGTGTGGGGCAAGCCTGAGGGAGAGAATGGGATAGGATAGGGGAAAGTTCTATGGGGCAAGCTTGAGGGATAGAATGGGATAAGATAGGTGAGGCTTCTGTGGGGCAAGCCTGGGGGAGAGAAGGAGAGAGGGTAGGGGAGGTTTCTGTGGGGCAAGCCTGAGGGAGAGAAGGGGATAGAATAGGAGAGGGTTTGTGGGGCAAGCCTGAGGGGAGAAGGGGATGGAATAGGGGAGGTTTCCGTGGGGCAAGCCTGAGGGAGTGAAGGGGATAGAATAGGGGAGGGTTTGTGGGGCAAGCCTGAGGGAGAGAAGGGGAGAAGAGAGGTCGATGCTAACTACTCATTAATTTCCAAGCTGTGTCAATTTATCAAGCCCAATCACATAGTTTCATAGTGGAGCATAGGTATTCAGCTAGTCAATAATATTAAAGTGAAAGCTAGTAAAATCTAGCAACACTTGAAACTTTAAGTTTCTAGCTCTTCAGTGATTGTAAAACTTTTCTACACAAATTTGAAAATTTCCATACTGAAATGCTATTTAACTTACTTTAATTTCCAAGGGGGAAAGAGTGATACAGTATAAATATAATACAATATTAATATTGCATCCCTAAAAGAGATGATTTTCACTCATAGATTTGCTAATCAAATATTATATTTCTTCTGCCTTCCTCTTTTCTCCTGCTCCAAATCTGCATAAGTAATTGATTGCTCCCAAAGCTCTTATTATTTTTGAATGGAAAGTTGAGTTCATTTTGTCCTTCAGATAACAGGTTTTGAATAAACTGAAAATGGATATAAGAGTGACATGGCAAGCAAGGCAATGGAGAAACCACATTGTAGTATGGTTACAAAGCTGTAATAAAAAAAAGCAAATATAGTTCTGGAATAAGGACTCCATCTCCAACAGTGGTTTGGAATACAAGACCATTACGGTCTCTTCCAGCCTTATGATTATATGAAATTCTCTTGTTTTTTCTATCTTATGTTAGCTGTTTAATTTTGTGTTATACATTGTAACCAGTAAAGTTTTGCTGCTATTTTAAATTAACTGGGTCTCTATGTATTCTAAAGAACCAGTTGTCCCTCTGTTCAGTTAAAAGATTTGACTATGGCTACTTTCCAGGGCTGTGACCATAGGCTGAACCTGGGTGCACCTGTGTAATTTCAGGAAATTTCTCCTTAGTTCATATTGGATCTCTCTTTAACGAGCTTCCACCCATTGCTTCTTGTCCTGCTCTCAGGTGCTTTGGAGAATAAGTACACCCTCTCTTCCCTGTGAGAGGCCCTCAAGTACTGGAAGACAGCCATCATGTCATCCCTAATTCTTGTTTTAATTAAGCTAGACATACTTAGTTTTCTTAATCATTCATCACAGGGCTTAGCCTCTAGAACCCTTGTCATCATTGTTGTCCTTCTCTACATACTTTCTAGGATCTCAGCATCTTTTTTGTAGTATGGGAACCAGAGATGGATGCAATATTCTAGGTATGGCCTCAGCAGTGCAATATAGAACAGCACTAACACTTCTTATAATTCTTATGCTATCCCTCTTTGATGCAGCCTACAACTACATTGACCTTTTTGGCAGCTGCAGTATACTGCTGGCTCATACTTTAGTGATGTCCACTATGAGACTAAGATCCCCCTCATGGTTACTGTTGCACCAGGTACTGCCTATTCTATATCTCTGCATTTGATGTTTCCTGTCTAGGTGCAGGACCTTGCTTTTCTCACCATTGAATTACATCTTGTTGGATAGGGCACAATGCCCAATTCTGTCAAAATCCTCCTGAATCATGAGTCTATCTTCCAAAGTGTTGGAAATTCCCTCCGGTTTGGTGTCATCTGCAAATTTGATGAATTCCCCTTCTATCTTCTCAACTATGTCATTTATGAAATTTTGAAAAGCACTGGGCTAAGACGGAATCTTGAGGTACCCCACCGCATATTTCCCTCCATGAAGATGTAGTTCACATAGAGTGTAGTTGGTCATCCAATTGTGAATCCATCTGGTGGTGGTACTGTCTATCCCACATTGGTCTACCTTATCAATTAGTAGGCTGTGGTCTACTTTGTCAAATGCTTTACTGAAGTCCTAGTAACTATATCCCCAGTATTTCCAGATCAAGTAATTTAGTTAGTTTATCAAAGAAGGAAATTAGGTTTGTCTGGCATGATCTGTTTTAATGAACTCATTTGTTCATTTATAAACATTCACAAATTGCTGCTTGATTATCTTTACCAGGATTTCCTCAGGTATTGATGTCAAGATTGCTCTGTAGTTTCCTGGATCCACTTTTTACCTGTTCTTGAAGATTGGAACCACACCAGCCTTTTTCCAGTCCTCTGGCAATTCCCCCATGTTCCAGGAGCTCTGAAAGATTTTGTTCATGGGTTCCAAGATCATATCCACAAGCTTTTTCAGTACCCTGGGATATAAACCATCTGGTTCTGGTGATTTGATGTTGTCAAGTGGATAGGTGTTTTTTAATCAATTTCTTACCTATTTTGACATGCATCCTGTTCTATCTCCCACTGTGCTACTTTTGAAGAGTTCAGCTATTTTTTTCTTTTTGCATAAACACAGATGTAAACAACTTTTAATTCCTTCTCCAACTCCACTTTCTCTCTTTTGCCCATCATCTTCTTGCCATAATCTCCCATTAGTGGACTGATCATTTCCTTGACTTTTTTTCTTGTTCCTTACATATTGAAAGAATCTTTTTTTGCAGGGGTGGGTATTTTTGAGCATTTGTTGCATATTTTAATTCATTCTGAGACTTCCTGATTCTATTGTTGGTATTCTGTTTTAGTTAATATGCCCCCTTTTTCCATTTTTTATATTTGTCCTTGTCCCTCAGTTTGTCAGAAAACTATGCTAGTCTTGTCTGGTACCTTTTCTTTTTCTTTTTCTGTGTTACTGTTTTTGCTTGGGCCTTTAGCATTTCATTTTTCAGAGTTTCCCATGTGTCCTAAAGTGCTTTTCCCTCGAGGTTTTCCATCATGGAATACTTCCTAATCCTTCTCTTAGTTTGTTGAAGACAAGCTCTCTTAAAGTCTAAAACACTAGTTAGATTTTGTTCAGTTGCCTCTGCCTGCATTACAGTGAATTCTAATATGACATGATAACTTTCCCCCCATAAGTTCTACTCCCTCAATTATTTCATCCCTATTTGTTAGGATTAAGTCCATTATAGCTGATCCTCTAGTTCTCATCTCCACCTTTTGGGAAAGTTCTCAGCTCGCCACATCAGAACCTATTTGATTTCCCTCTCGCTGCAGAATTTGTTTCCCAATTGCTGTCATAGTAGTTAAAGTCCCTCCTTTCTACAGTGGTGTGTTTCCTGCACACTGGCTAACTGATTATCAAAGAGTTCATCTATTTCCTCCACTTAGTTGGATGGTCTGCAGTATACTCCAATGGTAATGCCATTTATTTTTCCTCTGATATTTACCCAAATGTTTTCAAGAAGGCTTTCATCTCTTGTAATGTGCATTTCTGTTGATGTGCATAATTATTTACATATAATGCAATTCCTTCTCCCCTTTTTGAGATTGTTCTGTTACTTCTGTACAATTTTTATTCTTCTAGCAGTATGTTCCAGTCATGGGCTTCATCCCACCAAATTTCAGTAAACAAGGGCTATCTATACAGACCTTCAACATGAACCTTAAATATCGAGTAGGATAATAGAGTTACATAGAGACCAACATCTCTATTTCTGCTAATGATTGTGCAGATTGCATAGCCTAAATATAGTAGGCCTAAGAGGTGGATGATACAACATAAGCTTACTTTTCTTGAGTTGCAACATGTACAGTTCCTATAATCTTCAGGATCCTCTCTATGATGGTGGATGGAAAAGAAGATATCACCCACTCAAAGCAATGTACCCCACCCCCACCACTTTGGGTGCTTCCTAGCATACCTTGTTTGAAAGGGGGAATGTAGGATATAGTGGCTGGCAGACCTGTTTCCAAATTCCAATGATCCTTGTGATCAGACTACACTGCTTTGACCATCAAAATCTTGTGAGAGTGGTAGTGAAAGTACCGGAGAAACTTCTATTCAGTCACTCACATTTGTTGCCAACAAATCATCATTAGATATTGGAATTAAAAAACATGTGGATTTACTTCCTGACTTTTATAGAAAAGTTGTCTCTGTTACTTCTCCCCATCGTCTGTTTCTGACCGTCATTTCCAAATCATTAACAAGCACTGTTATTACTGGTTATAACCCTTTCTCTTTGTAGTAAAACCTTATAATTTTCCTAAAAGAATCTTCACTAGAGAACATATTTAAGTTTGTAAAAGGCTATTTAAGGTAAATTGTTAATTCCACCTAATGTCATTATTAAAGTAATATAATAACCAAGCCTTCCTTTTTTTTCCAGGAAAATATCTAGACTTCAGTTCAGTAAGGTGAAAGTTGAAGATACAGGAGAATACGGTTGTGAAGCAGAGAATGTTCTGGGAACAGATATTGCCACAGGCAGTCTCATAGTCAGAGGTGGTAAGTTATAATATTGAATCAAAGTGATATATTTAATTTCAACTGTTTTTTACAACTGGTTGTAGAAGAAGAACCACATATAACAGTGATGGCTAACCTTTCCTGGACTGAGTGCCCAAACCGTGTGCACGCCCAAATGTGTGCGTGCATGCCTGAACCCCCAAAATGAAATGCGTGTGTGGCCCCCGTGCATGCACCCTGCCCCTGCATATGCCCTTCTCCCGCATGCGCCCCCGCCTTCGTCATGGTATATTTACTCTCAGGGCAGCCCTTGCCTCCCGCCGCTTCGGGCTCAGAGCTGTAAGCCACGTCTGGGAAGCACTGCAGTGGAGAGAAGCAGACGAGTCTGATTCTCCAGCACCTCATCTCTTGCTGGGTCTTGCTGCCTGAATGTCAGGTTTTTAAAAATATTTTTCAACAGGAAATGGCAGGCAGCTACTTCCAGCCTTTGTTGATGCAGTTGGGCATGCATGCTTCGGTCACTCGGGGAAACTCACAACCAGATTGAGTGTGTGAGGTTCGGCAGGGACAGCTCCCTTTTCCCACTGTCCTGAACCTCTTAAAGCCATAGATGGGCACTGCTGGCCCATCCCCTTTTCCAACGTACTCTCCTCCCATTCCCACCCACCAGCCCTCGTGTTAGCGAGGCCAGCATCCAGTGTCTCTGCAGAGAGCAGGTTGCGCGTCTTCCCAAGTAACTGAGGCACGCCCAGCACCAACAAGGCCTGAAAGAAGCTCCACAAGAGTGAGGCACCAGAGAATCAGGCGCAGCCACTTCTCCATCCCCCACCATCACCCTTACCATCTCAGGCCAGGTGAGGCAGAGGAGGGCTAAGGGCGGGGCCAGCCAATGATGGGACAGGGAGCCGCAGCAGAGGGTTCTAAGAACTGCAGGTTGCCAACAGCCAGTATACGTGCTTATGCAGTACCTCATTAATGAGTTGCTTGAACACTGCAGGTGCTCCCCGTAGTCCAAAAGGCATGACTTTAAACTGGAAGCTACCTAATGGGCAATTGAATGCTGTTTTCCATTCATCACGTTCCTTGATCCGCATGCGGTAGTAATATTCTCTGAGGTCTAGCTTGGTAAACACCTTTCCTTTAGCCATCATGTCCTTCATGAAGGGGGAGGGGTGTTTTCTACGAACACAGTGTTTATTCCGTGGAAATCAACATAAAGACACACATCCCACACCCCTGTCTTTTTTCTCTTTAGAAAGTATGGGGGCTGCGACCTTAGATTTAGTGGGCTGGACAAATCCTCTTGCTAAGTTTGCATCAATGTATTTCCTCAATTCACCCATATTAGGGGTCATGGAATATATTTTTGGCTTAGACAGATTTGCCCCTGGCACAAATTCTATTGCACAGTCCATGGGTCAATGCGGGGTAAGCACATTGCTGAAAACCTTTGCTAAGGCTCTGTACTCTTTGGGTATTCTTTGGCAGCCAGGCAGAGCCTCTGTGGTGGAAGGTATTCCTTCTCTTTGGCTGAGGTTGCGTGGTCCTAAAGAGGGCTGGTTCTTGGTTTGTAGGATGGGGGGCAGAAGTCTAATGCCCACTTTTAGCTTCCAATAAGCCTCCACTGCTTCAGCGACTGCCACAACCAATGGATAGCAGATGCCCTCACAACCATCCTCCGAATGGACCTAGTGGCTCCTTCACTAGGTTGTTCATTGCTCCATCTTCCCTGAGTTTTTGGCTCCTTGGTAGATTGGGGTGCGGCTGGGGCTCAGGACCCCAGACAGCGGCACCACTTTGCGGGAAGCCGCTGGGAATTTTTCTTTTTTAAAAGTGGGCAAAATAATGATGTAACACATATCCTTTTCTTCACAGTAACAACAACTCTGCCTTCTGCGCCTGGACATACTAGACAATGCAATGAAACCGTGAAATCCTATTGTGTGAATGGTGGAGTGTGCTATTATATTGAAGGCATAAATCAGCTATCATGTAGGTAAGAGAAAATGTTTCTTTTCTCCATTCAAAGGTATCTTTGCAGTTCAATAGAATAAATGTTATATGCAAAAGGGCAATGTTGTACTCGTGGGTATTTGGTGATAAAATTAGTTAAGAGGAGATGCTGGCTGTAATGACATGGCTACTGTTTCCATTACTTTCAGTTTTGTTTAGATCAATGCTATAGAAAGTTTCTTTGTTCTGGATTATTAAAAACAATGCCCCACTTTCTCCCTCATCTCCATGTTCTTTCTCCAACTCAAGGATGGCCTGTTTCCCTTTCCTCTACAACCTAGCTACCTGCAATAGCATCATCTTTCTAACAAAAAAAACTTCTTATTCATAGACTAATGCCATTCCATAGTTTAGCCCAAATTTATAGACTGTTAAATTTGGATGGGAAATAGATGGAAGCAGAGAGATACTGTACAGAAAGTCCTCAGTCTTTTCTGCCATCCTTTGGCAATCTATATTTTTGCAGTCCAAATTTGGTTGCCCAGTCATTGTCATAATCAAAATAGCACAATAGCATAACAAAGATATCAGCAAAGAACATTGATTTCTTTTATTTCTACTTTTATTTATCTATAATTAACATTAGGAGTTATGAAATAAAACAATGGAAAAATAAGAAACATAATAATTCCTGGTTTTATAGGGGAAAGAACCCTAACCCTAACACTTTTTTCTCTAAATTTCTGCTTAGAAATGCACCTAATGTAACTGAAAACAGTAACTAAAGGCAGTAACTGAAAGCTGCCATTTCTTGAGTCTTAAGATAAGTGTTTGAAAAGTAAGTGTACAAATAGGATCCAGGAAACACTTCTTTGCAATTTTCTGTTGCTGAGGATTCTAACAGCAGTTATGACTGGTGTTCCTAGCTTGTTTTCTAGAGAGATGGTCAAGTAAAAATCTATGGAGAGTGATGCTGAGATCCTCCGCATGTTTCTAGGGGTAGAACTCAAAAATTATTTCCAAATGGGTTTGAATAAAGTTGCATAGTGAATCATTTGGAGGTTGTATTTTTCTGGCTGGTCATTTATCAGGATATTTGTCTTCTGGTTGATAGTAATAGCAGAATTATATACCACTTCATAGTGCTTTACAGCCCTCTCCAAGTGGTTTACAGAGTCAGCATATTGCCCCCAACAATCTTATATGCCTCTTTTACTAAGATTATTGCTAAACTCACAGTGCATTTTGGATCAGACCATTGTAAAGTATAATGCTATCCTCTTTCACTTTCTTTAAATTGAGTTAGAATAAGACAAAGATTAATATATAAATTATATATTGGATTATTATATATTAATCCAATGAATGGAAATTGTTTTCTGCAACCTTGCCATACACTTTTAAATTGTTTTTTCTTTGACTCATTATATCATTTTGTCAAAATGTCCAGTTTTACTTCTTTTTATATTCTTATCCCTCACAATTAGTTGATGTGCCCAATTATTGCAAATCTGCCTCGAAAGCTAATGTTATTTACAAAATTAATATTTTAAACAACTTTTTAATGGCAAGATTAGTAAATTGGTTAGTTCTTATGCTTCTCTGAAATGCTAAAAGTCACAGTGCAAATTAAGAAATGACTTTCTATGGTCAACCAGTTTTTAAAGATTTCTTGAATGTGATCTCATATTAAATCTTTTTAATGATGTTTCTGTATGGGAGAAAATGGGCTTGATACAGTTTAAAGTAAGTGGAGAGAATATTTGATATACGTTGATAGGAGAAATTATGATATTAAAAAATTACTCAAATACTCTAAAATGAGAGGATCAAAATATTAACCAAGAACAGGTTTCAAAATTGTTTGATAACAATGTCCTGCCAAAAAATGTAGAAGACCATAGGAATATGAAAAATGCTTCGAAAGGTTTGAAGATAATCAACAAGCATTATAAAGGATTTTTAATGCTTTCTGAGGAGCCTATAAAGTTCTGATCTGGCATTATGACATGAAATTAATTCAGCTCAAAGGAATTAAATAAAAAGAATCAAGGCAAAGATCTAACTGAGCCACAAGTAGAGGACAGATAGCCTCTTAATTACATTTAAATGTAATCATTGAAGAATGCATTTAAAATAATATGTAATAGTATGTTGTCACTCCTGATTGATATGTTTGACTGATGCTATAGTTATTGTTCTTCTCAATTGATCATTAACTTTGAGTGTAATACTGAGAAATCATCACTTTACTATATGATTTATAATTAGATAGGACATATAATTAATCCATGACAGATCTCACTGGGCAGCTTACAAAATTGTAAAAACAAGTACAAAACTTTAAAATATTAAATATTAAAATAAAGTTTAAATAAATTAAGGATCAACATTATAGGAAATGATGTCATAGGAGGATCAGCTAGTGAGAAGAAATGGAATAGAACTAAACAGAACTATTTTTCCAGAACATTTTTTCAAAAGCTATTATCCTCACTTACTAGAACCACTAATTTGGTAGACTCTTATAGCAGGTAAACTTGATGTTCAGCTTTCATGATTTTCAAGTAACTCCTCATCCTTTTTCATCTGCTGGACTTTTTGCAGAAAACTGATTGACTCCTGCAATTTTAGACTGAATTTCTTCTCATAATCTGATGATATCATTAATTTACCCAGTTGTTATATACATGCTATTTCCTTTAGGTAGCTCCATAGAATTTGAGTGGTTTTGTCACTCACACTCTGTACTGGAATAGAACCATGTCCCTGAAATGCTTTCCAAATTGATCCTGGAAGCAGGTTATATGTGGAAATATGAAAAAGTTTAATGGAAGCATGAAGATATTTTTGAAAGTAATTTGCTGAGTATTTATAATTCATTATTAACAATACTAATTTATTTTAATTGATAGAATTGGGTCAAAGAATACCTGATCCTATTTTTGGTACACACCTTTCATTTCATTTTCCTCGACTTCTCTACTTTTATACCGTAGTTGTATTATAAATGTATTACTTTATGTCAGTAGGGGATTTATAGGATTTTAGAGCATCAGAAGGTGTGCATCTATTTTGTTGAGTCTGAGGTTGTTTTTGAGAGAAATTGCTTTTCTGTTCACTTGCATGTTTATAATAAAATATTATGAAAAATTCCAGCATTCTCTTCCATAAAGAAAGCTAAGTAATCTTCTGAATTTCTCACCTCCTACCACAACGAAGAAAGGACATTTGGAACACCACAAATATAATATTTTTGTATCTTTTTAAAAAAATAACATTATTTTATTCATTACTTTCAGTGAAATTTATGAAAGATATAAAACTTGGTTGGTTTAATAATGCAAATGTGTTCCATTATTTATTCAATTAACTGTTTTGTTTTGATTCTGGAGCCTGCCAAAGGAATCAATATAGCTCTCATTATCCATCTCTGAAATTCAGAGCAAAATTTGATTGACATGGAACATGCCACAGCTTATGGGTAGCTTTGTCTCTGAGGATTTGCTTTGGTTCCATATCATTCTGCCATGTGAGTTCTCATAGGTCAGCAGAGAATGTCTTAGAGTAAAAAGAAAAGGAAGTAATAGATACTCAAACAAAGATACTCAAACAAAATTGTCAATGAGCTTTCTTTTGATGTATTTTCTTATGATGTATTGTCTTTTGAAAATACCTCCAAAGAAAGAATATATTATTTTGTATACTTAATATATTAAGTTAATATACTTAAATCCTTAAAAATATTAGTCAGAGTAATGAAATGTTTCTATATATTCCCACTGTCATGGAATTTCTATAAAAAAGACATTTTAAGTGGATTTGAACATTGCCTCCAAAGAAGACATTTTCATTAAAAATTTTAATTTTTAATGTAGGATTGCATACCTATATACTGTGTGAAGTGGGGTAGATTTGTACAAACACTTCCAGAATTGTGAACTACTTTCTGTAACTAGCTACTTCAAGAACCTTGAAATCTTCCCCTAGATTTTTGTGTTTGGTTTATTAAGGAAACACACATTTCCTTTGTCAATATATGTTTCCTTTTCTCTCCCATTCTACTCTTTTGGTTTCTAGAATTTCCTTTTACTTTCTTTATTAAAATATAACTTAAATGTCACCTCTTGGACTATTAGAATTATTTTGTGTTTGATATAATATCAGATATTCGACAATCATATTTCTGGCTTTTCCTCCTTTTTAGCAAATCGCTTCATATTTATCCCATTGATACAAATTCAACATGTTCTAATAATCTCAGCCGATTGTTGTACGAGCCTTTGCCAGGAACAAAGGGAAACATTCATACTTTACTAAAAAAAAAAAGGAAAGAAAGAAAAAGAGATTGAGGTTTTTGCCCCCAAATGTTCGCTGTAGTAAGAATTGGGATTGTGTTGGAGGAAAAAGAAGCAACACAAATGAAAGAAAGAGAAGAAACAGATGTGAGCAAACATGCTAACCTATAATTTAAGTTTTAAAAAAGTTAGCTATTGAGAATAAATGGGGAAGAAGCATGTTTCTGAATTCATTATGATGGTTCTTCAAGATCACAAAATAATTGATTATTATGTCTATCAAGTGAACACTCACCTGTGCTGATTTTTGAACTACCGGTAGCATCATCTACTTTTTTATTCAGTCTAATTTTCAAGATGGTTCTTCCAGGTCTTCAAAAGTGGAAAATAATGGGTAGTTTTAAGATCCCATCCAATTTATTCAGTTAACTATTCACTAAAATACTGTAGGTGCTTAGCCCAATCCTCATGTTTTTAACAACTAAGTTTTTGCTTGCAATTTCTCCGATGCTGTAGCAATTGTTTTCTGTAAGGATTCAAAATATGAACTTTCCAAATGAAGCTTTTGAAAATTATTGTTGCTTTTGTTATTTTTTATATGTATATTGCTCTTCCTCCTGAAGGAAAACAGTTCAATAATATCTTTCAAAATGTGTTTGAGACGCCCTAGAATTGAATGTACTATACTGCATCATTCCCCTTCTTGTTTTTATTCTAATGTTTAATCAGAACAAGAATTATAGATCCATTTGTCCAGGTCCAGATTTTGCTTTTTCTTCAAGTAACAGCATTCTGCCAGTATTCTTTATTAATGAATTGAATGATTGGAAAAAAATGTATGCAAATAAAAAAAGAATATATTGCTTTTTGTATTTTGCTAATCTTCTTTAGCATATGTAAAATAGAGGATGGATCTGTATTTTATATAAATTTGAAAAACCAAAAACTACTTTAAAAAGCAAATGGCAATAATACCTTGGACCTCATTGGCATCACAATATTTTTGATGGCATGTTTCTCCTGCAGATTTGTCTTTCTGAGAATTTGTAGCAAGGGTATTCGCAGGAGAAACTTTAATTTGGTTGTTCCAAAGCCTAAGATACTTGATATTAACATTCGGTTCTGTCATGGCTGGAATGGATGTAATAAAATCATAAACTTGAATGAAACAATCTGTGGTATAGTTTGCTGAAATATTTGTGAAGCACATAGAAGAAATGAAGGAATAGTAATTTCATTAAAATTTGTTGCATTTATTTGGTAGAAAATAAAATCATATTGAAAGTGATTTAAGTCCTGTGTTTCAAAATATAGCTTGTGAAGTCACTCATTCTTCCCCTAGCAGTTATTCCTGATATATAAGAATATATGTATAAAGTTTTTCAACTTGCCCAGAAAATTCATTTCAATATGTTACAAAGCCAAAAGTATAATCCTATGCATGATTACCTAGACATAAACTATAACTCCAAAAGGGACCTTCTCGTTGGTAAGAATATCAAGGCCTTAAGTGATGTCTGCTGAAAAATGCATGGCACTTCAGTTTTTAGAAAAACAACTTTTCTTGTTCATTTACTTTTGGCCTAGCCACTTCTACAACTATCTATTTGTGATTTTGTTGCTTGGTCAGATACAATTAGTTTTATGGTTGGTTGATCAGATAGAGTTAGTTATATGAACATATTAAATTGAACTCTACACTTCTGTCAGTATCAACAACATTAGAGAGCTAAGCCAATTTAACCATTTGTCTGAAGTGGTGTAGGGTTTCCTGCTTAAGCAGGGGGTTGGACTAGAAGTCCTCCAAGGTCCTTTCCAACTCTGTTATTCTATTCTATTTTATTCTATGGTACGCTACTCTGTGCGATTCTACTCTATTCTTGGCTCAGCTTAATGTAGCTGAAATTGCTAGAAATCTAGCAGTAACACCCCCCCCCCCCCCATTTTTAACATGCTGTGATTCCATATCTCCTGTTGGAGTAAACACTTTTCTTTTCATAATTAGTGTCCGCAGGGAGCTAGGGGTACAAATTAGAGATATATGTTATGACACTGCACTGCAAATCCGTGACTTGTTGTATGATATTTATGTCTGACTTCAGGTCACAAAAAGTTGGAGTTTGAACTGTAACTTTATGAGAATGGTTTTTGCTGGTGGATCTAAAGCAGATCACGGGTGGGGAATAGTTTTTGCTTCTTGTTCTCAATGTTTCTAAGTTAGTGGGAAATGATAAGATAATAAGTAGTTTGAAGATAATCACCTTCAAATTAGGTATAAGGGTTTGAGAAGTGAAAATGGTGGTGGTGTGAAAGTCTCCTGTGCCATTGAGAGCCTCACATATTTCCATTTGTCTATAATGTACTTTGCTTAGTCAGTTGATTATATCAATATGAAATCCAGCTTTAAACAGTGTGAATGAAAAACTGGCAGTTCCAAGAGTGCATTGACCCCCATTAAAACAAAAACAGAAAGAACACCGAACACTACTTCATGTTCCATTACTTGCTTTCTGGAAATCAGGTTCCCTTTTTAATCTTAGATTTGAAAGAGTTGCAATTTTTCCCAAGTCACACAGCTGAAACAGATTCTGCAAACTGTGGGTGCTTACAAGGTTTATAAACTCAGAAATCATGGAGAGAATAATTGCAGATGGAAAGACGTAGCGAAATCAGCAAAGATTAAATTAAAACGTCTTACATGAGAAGCTTAAAATAAAAAAACACAAATCATCACTGTGCACTTTTATTTCTAACCATAGCCTCTAGGATGATGCCAGCCTTGTTCTGTGATTTGTCCCCTTTTCCTCCTCCAGATGTCCAAATGGATTCTTCGGACAGAGATGTTTGGAGAAACTGCCTTTGCGATTGTACATGCCAGATCCTAAGCAAAGTATGTTTGAAGACAAAAATTATACCATCATACTACTTAAAAACCTCCTGGGTACAACACTGCATTTAGAATTGCATAGTGAGGGTGTTCTTTTCAGTTAATATCTTAATTAAGGTTTAGGGAATACAGGTAAGGGACCAGCCAAAAATACACACCTTGAGAAATATTAAAAGGGAACTCAGTTGGCATCAGAAAGGACCTCATTTCAGCCTGTTTGGATGTCATGCTATCCTGTTTCTCTCTTTCTGGTTTTCTTTCTTTCGTTAGGTGTCCGAATGAATTCACAGGGGACCAGTGTCAGAACTTCGCAATGGCCAGCTTTTCCAGTATGTCTCTTTCCACTTCTCTCTTTCGCTGATTGGTCTTAGCTGTATGATATTTTTAAAGCAAAACTTTAATAATTTGGAGCCTTCATTCCTCTGCTGTGTGGTTAAAGAGTTATTAAGTTCAGTTCTACTCTGAACATTACCATAGTGATGTATAATCCAGGCATAATAAACGTTTTAGCAAAGACTGGACCAAGTTTAAAGTAAAGTGGCTGAAATTCTCCTAGATAGCTGAGAAGATTTTGGATGAACAACACAGGTAGGGCTAACCTTGTACTAATACACCTCATATGCTAGACCTGGAGGCACCTTAGAGTAATCTCAAAGATAGATATCCTTATATGGAAGCTTTCTTATTACCATTTCACAGAAACTTATTAAATCAGATTGTTTGTGATGTTAGCTTTTTCCAGAAGGAAACAAATTATTATGAAACAAAGGACTTTTTGTTTGTTCAGAAGCTTATGGCTCAAATGTGTGGCTTGTTCTTACAAAAATGTAGAGAAAGTGAACCTTCCAATTCTCCTCCACCAGTATTTCTTCAGTGGCTTGTACTCTAATTTGATTTCAGTTTCAGACTATCATCTTTACAGAGCAGAGTGAAGACTAGGTTGAAGCATAGTGAATGTCACTGCTGCAATGTTAAACTAAGCACTTACTATATAACCATGCGGATCAGCTGACAAACAGAATTTTATGTACAGTTTTAAAAGATTCCTGCACGTAGTCTAAGTAATCTCTCGCCATCTGGCGAGATTTGGGGTTCTTCTGTATCATAAGCTTTATTGTTTATACATTTCTATCAAATTATGAAACATTATGAAAGTTCCTTATACAATTGTCCCCCACATACTCTATTTTCAATTTAACAATTTTTCCAATTTCATCAAATATAATTAAATCTGAATATGGTACCTTTGTATAAATGCCTAACAAATTGTTATGAGAATCATGATATATGAGATCCCACTCTGTACAAATGTGATTAACTACTTGATCAATATAAGAGTTTGCAATAATAGCAAAAATAACAGTGTTGTCTTCCAAGCCAGGAAGCTTTAGAAAAAAGCACTATTCTAATTTCATTTGAATATTCTGCAGAGTAGTAGTTGCTCTTATAAGCTATTTTAAAGAAAATATTGTGGGAACCTGAGATCTCACTACAACTTTTATCTTCTAGTGCCCTCTTGTGAATAAGGAAGCCTGTAAGCAACAGTCTTCCAAGAGCAACTACGACGCAGCATTCCTGATGTGCCTTCAGCCCTATGAAAGAAAATATATGCTTTAGTGATTTAGAGATGCTGTTTATATATAACGATATAATACAACCTAGTGGGCTGTCTGTATTCATGTTGGAAGCATCTACAAAGCTAACCAAAAGGTGCTTCTGGATTGAAAGGATTTGCCAGTGACAACACTGTTGCCTAGGGGATGCCTGATTGCCAAATGTAGTACAATCTTCAGGAAAGCTCCCTTCATGTGCCCCGACTCAGTGGTATAATATATGTGATTAGGTCCAGAAATGTTAAACAGTGTTGTTAATCAATAGGATTAGTAGGAATTCACACTTTAAATAACAAAAATGTTTCTTAAAAACAGAATCAGCAGCACTGAGTAAAAGCACAAGTAAAAAGCACCATTTCATTCTTACAACTGATATTACTGGATTTTACGCTGCCCAGAATATCGCAAGTTGGGCAACGTATAACATGACGTACAGCAATTAAAAGCCAAAATTTAAGCTTTCTCTCCCATCCCATCATTGACAAAAACAAACAATCCACTTGATCAGTGCTATATAGATCAACTTCATATGGATGAAACCATATTCAGTGAATGGAAACTAATCAACGAAAAACTAATCTAGAACTGTGTAGACATTTTCTGACAATGAGAACAATTAATCAGTGGAATGGCTTGCCTCCAGAAGTTATGGGTGCTCAAATACTGGAGGTTTTTAAGAGGATATTGGACAACCATTTGTCTGAAATGGTATACAATCTCATGCTTGAGCAGAGGGTAGGACCAGAAAACCTTCCAAGATCCCTTCCAATTCTATTATTCTGTTATATCAAGACAGAATCCCCAAGCCTGCTGACAGAAGTATGTTTACAAGGCCTTTTGAAAAAGTAAAAAGTTGGGGACCAGTTTTATCTGTGGGGGAATGATGTTTCTTTGCAGTGAGACTCATAAAGCAAGCTTCACGTACTGTTTTCAGCCGAAGAGCCAAATCAATGTCCATCCATTGTTGACCATCCGTGGAGGTTTTCACATTATCCAGTCTTAGAAATTTCCCTTGGACAGACTAATAAGTCTCTTTAGAATATGTATTCATAAAAAGGAAAATTGGGCATCTATCAATTGGGGTGGGGGGGAACCAAATAGAATAAAAAATTTTTTTTTATCAAACTGGAGTGGCTGTACAAATAATTTCCGAATATTGTACACTATGTTGAAGATAGAATGTTACATTTTTCTCTGTATAAATTGTTATGGAATTAAAGAACAGTAGTCCTTGGGATAATTGCACCTTGAGAACTGAGATCCAGCTCATAATTATCCTATGTTAAGGGCAGAAAATTAGAACTAGATCTAAAAATTAATAAAGGGCAATGGAAGGTAAATTTTAAGTAAATTAACCTAAAAGGTAAATTGTAATTGGCCTGTTCTATTTGAGTCTGTAGAATCTGTTTACTGTATACATGATTTAAAAGTTAAGGAAACTTTCCTAACATAATTTCCAAAATTGATATATGAATAAATTTATAAACAATTTTAATCATATTTTGGAAAAAAAAACAATATAAGATTTCTTTTACAACCCCCGGTATGCCCAAATATGGGAGGAAGATCACTACTTCCATTCTCTGTCCTTTGGCTCGTCACAAGAGACCATCCAGGCAGAAACCCAATATTTTTACTGTTGCCTTTTTGTTACATTTTGTTGTATTTGTGCTGATAAATAAATAAAGGGAGACTAGTATAGATCTATTTCAAGCTATTTAGCTCTCATCAGCTAGCCATACCCTTACTGGGATTTGAACCTAGTATGTAATATAGCCCAGGTTCAAATCCCAGTAAGGGTATGGCTAGCTGATGAGAGCTAAATAGCTTGAAATAGATCTATACTAGTCTCCCTTTATTTATTTATCAGCACAAATACAACTATATATATCTATATATATCTATATATCTATATATCTATATATCTATATATCTATATATCTATATCTATCTATCTATCTGTCTGTCTATACATACATACATACATACATACATACATACATATACATACACACACACACACACACACACACACAGACACACTGAAATGAAATGAATTAGATAGACTCTTGACAGGAAAAAACAACACAATTTACCTTCATTATGACTGTCCCAATGAGGCTTGCATAAGCTGTATTACTATTATCAGTTGCATTTATCCAGTGGTTCACAAGATATGCTAAGCAGAAGTGTGGCTATTGTTAGAATCAGAAGAGGGTATTCTAAAGTGAGCTGATTCTCCCAAATTAAAAAAAACCCAAATGGAATTAGCAGAGGTCTAAAAACTAATGTGGCAGATATATTTTGAGGGAATTAAAACAAACTACATATTATAACTGAAATCACAATATGGTTTTAAAATGCCATTATACTATGAAGGAAAAATGCATAAAAATAATACAATAGGGCAGTCAAGAAAAAAAAGTTTATTTGAACCATTCCTATTTCTTTTTTCTCACTCATATACAACATACACCACACAGAAAAACATAAATGGCAGCATTCCTTCTCTCTCAATCTCTCCTATACCTGTTTCCCCTTTTGTTTCACCTAACTTCAAGACAGAAGTGTAATGTAGACTCCAAAGCTGCTCTCTTCTTTGTGATGTTTTAATTAACCCTTTCAAAGTGATTTGTTTTTGGAAACTGAGCATTAGATTGTGTAATCTAGAATTTATAATTTTCTTTTTTCTCTTTGGTATTTGTGGGCTGAGGCATTTATGCAATCATTTTAACTGAGATAATTAAATACCAGCTTAAATGTTGTATCTAATTCCTATTTATTTATTTAAATTTATTATGTCCACCCACAAGACTCTGAACAACTGACATTACCCAAATGTACAATTAAAATTTAAAAAAGAAATAACCTGGATTGAAAACAGCCCTGCCAATAAAACAACAGACTGTCCCCAGCCTGGGAACTGAGCCAGTCCTTGGGGGCTTTCCAGAACCCCAGAAGAATTGGTGTTGTCCCTATCTCTGAGTCCATGGTGTTTTAGAGCAGTGGTCCCCAACCTTTTTATCGCCGCGGACCAGTCAGCCTTTGATAATTTTACCATGGCCCGCTGAGCGCGCGCAGGGGTGGGGGGGCGTTGTTCGCGACGACACATTGATTGTCGTGGGGGAAATAGGGGTGGGAGTATTAGGTATCTTCACTACCATATATAAAAGGAGATACTATCTTAAATAACAAAGTGGGCCCCCACCTCCAAAATATACTAAAAGAAAAAAGATTCCATGTGCTCAACTAATTTTTTTTTAAATCATCACTATATTATGGACTACAGACATATATATATATATATATATATATATATATATATATATATATATATATATATATATATATATATATATATATATATATATATATATATATATATATATATATATATATATATATATATATATATATATATATATATATATATATATTGGTTATATTTATGCTGATAAATAAATAAAGGGAGACTAGTATAGATCTATTTCAAGCTATTTAGCTCTCATCAGCTAGCCATACCCAAGTTTGGGAATCGAACATACATACATACATGCATATATACATACCGTACGTATGTACGTACGTATATATATAATGTCCAAATAACAGGAAAAGCGCTTCAAGGACCAAAGTATATTCCTTTTTTGCAGCCTTAAGAGAACTCTCGTTTTTTGAGGCTCAGAACCAGGCATTCTCGTGGGCTGCAAAAAGGAAACGCGACCCGGGAGCGCAGCCTCCAAGAGTCCATATCGCCAATAACTACGCGTGGGGGGAAAGGAAATGTGTTTTGTGAGGAAGAGAAAGAGCGCGCTTCACCGATGCCCGTTGGCGAAATTTTGGAAGAGAGGCAAGAGACTTCAGGCACCGAGCCCCCACCCCTGGCTGCGGCAACTGGAGCGGGCGGGAGGCAGGGAAGGGGTGGGCAAGACCGCCGCTTTTCCACCGTGCGCTGCCCCCCATCTCCCCTCAAAAGACCCCCCCCCCGCCCTCGGCTGCCCGACGTTCTCTCTCTCTCTCTCTCTCTCTCTCTACCTCTCCCGCCGTTCCTTCTCACAAGCCAAGGCCGGGCGGGGAAGCCGCCAGGGCCTCCAAGGGCTCCGCTTCCAGCGCATGGTCCGCCCCCTCCTCGCCTCGCTTCCAGGCGAGCCGACTGAGGCGAGAAAGGAGAAAGAGGCGGAGGCGTTCACTGAGTGGACGGCTGACTCGGGGAGGGGGCGGAGGTGGTGTAGTAGCGGGGGATTCTTCTTCCTCGCCTCACTTGCTCCTGTGCTTCCGCGCAGCTCCCACCCTCCGGCGACGGCGCTGCATGAGTGAAGAGTCGGCCGTTGCATGGCCCCCGGCTGCTGCGCGGCCCGGTGCCAGGTACTCCACGGCCCGGCACCGGTCCGCGGACCGGGGGTTGGGGACCACTGTTTTAGAGTATGGGGCAAAGAAGGCATGCTTTCTTGCTCTAATCAGATGACTTTCAATTGAGGATTCCTGAATAGCAGTTAGCAATAGCAGTTAGACTTATATACCGCTTCATAGGGCTTTCAGCCCTCTCTAAGCAGTTTACAGAGTCAGCATATTGCCCCCAACAACAATCCGGGTCCTGAAGGACGCATACTCTGTAGTGGGCGGGGAGAAGCAATGGAAGATAGATACTTCCTCAGATAACCATGAAGGGCTTTATAGGTAACAACACAGCCACTCAGTTTTGTCAGAATTGATGACTCCATTCTGTGGAATTTTTTCTCGACTTGATGGCTAATCCTCCCCATCAAGACCTGAACTTTTAACACACTTGTGTCAGTATATTGAAAACTTCACCCATGCAGTCTGGAATTGGGATGTAATGCTGCCTATCTGTTGGATCCCAAAATTACATATGAATGTACCTAATGGTTTCAATTAGATTTTAGAGATGCTTCTAATTCAGGGGGAATATTAATGTTCTCAGAAAGATCAACTATGTCTCACTACCTTTGAGACAACTTCTCTTCAAGTAAATATGTTTAAAATCTGGTTGAAAATATATTTTTCATAACACCCAATTTCTTATAATTTTGGCTTCAAAATAATGAATTGGTATAATAAATGCTTTTATTTGTAATTCTGGTCCATGACCATAATAAAAATTGATTGATCTGACTTCAAATTAGTTTAAATTTTATTATTATTTCTGCATGTCATAGAAATTATCTGCAAGAATAATAAGGCTCTGAACTGCTTTGAAAAAGTTTCAGAAGAAATATGCAAGCATAGCATCTCTGTGATATCAGCTTCATTTTTTTAGGCTTAAGTGGAAGCCTGAAAAAAAAAAACACAGCAATTTTAAGAATCCTATTAAGGAGCAGACTATTTTCCAGGCCACATATATGTTTTAGAAAGCTGGGCTACTTAGATAAATAGTCAAGAGTTTCTGTGCTCATACATAGTCTGAGGCATTTATTCTGAATCCTTTTTTGAAGGTGCATAGAGTCAAAGAATACTTAACAAGAAAGGAAGTTCTCTGTAGAAAGTTTCTCGACTTGTATGTGTGTATCTGTGCTATTTTGGTACTTTTGTTAATAATACTGTTTTCTTTTGATACCCCTCAACAGCCCCTTGGATGTTGATTAGCCAAAAGCAAGCTATTCTAAATACATGCTTGATGTTTTTTTTTAACATTTGGAAACTTCTCTTACAAATATATTTATCTTCTCTTTTTCTTCTTTTTTCTGTATTGGCAGAGCATCTTGGATTAGAGTTAAAGGGTATGAAACAAACCATTCATTTGTTAAACAGACACCACAGTTCTTCACATGATGTTTTCACAGTTTTTATGGAGTGACCAAGAATATCAGCTGTTCGTCTCTTATTTTGGCAAAGTTGGGGGGGTGTCATGTATATGTATATACATGTGCCTATACAGTATACATATGCAGCCAAAAACCAGTTTATCTATATTAATATAAATATAGATAACTCTGCCTGGGTGCACTGCAGCACTTTTCCATGGGGTTCAGAATTAAAGTGCTGGCTCAGGAGCACTTCCGTGCCATTTCAGTCTCTGCTTTTTGGAGATCAAATTTTTTTACCTAGGTCAGTTTGGAAAATTTGTATATCTGTAATGGTAAATACAAATCCTAGTAAAGAACAGATTTGTACTAAAAAAAAGTTATAGCAATTCTACAAAACCAATCAAATCAAATTTAGAACCATTCCTTCTCACCTCAGTTAATTTCATGCTGGTTTGGGAGTATTTCTATTAAAAGATTGACCCAGCAGCAAAACAATATAGCAGCATCCCCCCCCCCCCCTGGATCAGCAGAATTTGTATTGCTCCAATTCGCTTCTTCCTCCAAAAGATTTTCTATTAGTAAAAGGGGAAAGGGGAGATTGCAATATCCCTGTTATACATACCCTCAAAGTTTTCTCCAGAAAATTAGACTGAATAAATGCAGACTGCAAGAGCAGGGTAGGAGAAATAGCAAGTACTTTAAGATGTACAATATTAAATCTTTGATTTCCAGGCACTTAGACTTCTGCATGAAGGAACACGTAGACTCCAGTGCAGTAACATAATCCATCAGTGAACAACCTCAGGCGTCTATAGAAATGTTCATACAAGTGCACTTATGCCTTCAATGTGCATGAATGGGAAAAAAGCCAAAAACCTTACATGCCCAATTATCACTGGCTACATTAATGTGGGAGAATTGCTATGTGTTTAAATCTCAGTAATAACTCTTCCAAGGGGGTGGGAGAATGCTACCTCTTAATCCCCGTGCATAATGTGAAATACTTTCTCAGTAATGCTGAACGCATAAATACCAGGTGCAACACATTGTCCTGCAGAGCAAATAGCTAGAGAAAAAAGGGCAGCCTAAAGGGACCCACCTGATCCCTCTCATAGGCTTTCTTCCAGGAGTAGTAACACTGCCACTTGATGGCCAATCACCTCTCCTATGTACGGTGCTGCCAGTGGTCTTCAAAGTGACCCATTGTAATGTGGCCACTGCCTACACCACACATTGAACTATTAGAAAACATAGCCTCCTAGAGCACCTTTTTTATTGGTGGATCCAATGCCTGGAATAGCTACCTAGTGACGTGAAGACATGTTGTCAGTGAATGAATTTTAAGTCACTCTTCATGTATTCATTGAATGCGTGTTTTATTCATTTGTCCTTTATCCTATTCCATATAATTCCATGCCACTGGAATTACTGACCTTAAAAAACAAAACCTGACATAAATTTGCAGCATAAGGAGGCACCAATTCTGGTCTAAATGTCTTACTCCTTTCCAATTGAAAATTGAAGTTCATAGTTTCCTAATTAAAAAACTATTAGTTTCAAGAGGAAATCAACATCTTTATACTAATTAACAACAGCTAAATGTACACACAGATAACAAAGCTTGTTTATAGTCAGGAATAATTCTTAGGAACAGAACCAGTGCTGCCTTTCTTAGCCCCTGGGCTTCTCTGTTTTTCCTTATGAAGGTGAATGACAGTTGTTTATTGTTAGTGTTGAGTCAAGCACTTCCACTCCCACCTATTAAAATTTTCTGTTCCTTCTGCCAGTGCCATCATCCTTGCACCTCTGAATGGCCCAAATTCAGCAACATGATTTCCAGCCATTTGAGATTTGGAAGGAGAGCATTAGGGAGGAATGGCAGCGGTTTGACTCCCAGAAGCCTCCTGCTTCCACTTGCACAATTAGTGGATGGGTAGGAGAGAAGAAAAGAAAGCCAATAGTGCCCTCTCCCCACCAAAATGTACGATGATGGCTCTAATGGAATCATCCTGATCCTTACAGGAGAGTTGCTACAGCATTTAGTAGTGCTAATTCCAAACTGACCTATGAGAATACAATATTTTTCATGCATTATCATCATGTTCTTTGTAATGGAAACCACTTTTCCACTTCTTTGATTTATTTTTGTTCCTAGGAATGCTAGTTTCCTATTTTATATGCTATATGACAAAAAAATTACACATTAAAGACTAATTGTGCCAGTAGCAGCTTGTGTATCAGATTTATGCTACCACACTTGCCATGCTTCTCTAGGAATATGTCTCACTGAATTCAGTGAGATCTGTTTTTAATAGATAAATTTGACTAGAAATTATAAATCCTTCCCAGGAGCAAATCTTGTGTAAATAAAAAACATAATGTGGAAAGTGGCGTTGGATGGACATTGCTGTTGATTCAAAAACATTCTGACTTGCTATTTTGAATTGAGGATTTTTGACATCCATTCCTGACTTATGCTTGTTTCGCTTTATTTAAAAATCTCTTTCTTTCTAGGCTGACTGTTGTGCCAATAAACTTATTTTGCTATGCTGTCTCTTCTTTTTTTTCATATTTTCTGCCAGCTATGTATTTCCTGTGATGCTCATGAATGACATTATGTCACATGTGCTGGTTTGCACTTAATATGTTTTTTTCATAGAATGATAATTTGTGATATGCATTCAAAAATATCACAGATATATCACATGAACAATTGTGTTATCCCAATGTCATATAATTAAGTAAATTTTGATTTGCATTGTCTTGTGTTTCTCTGTAATTCTTCTGTAAGGTTCATATAAATATACACATATGGTATTATTTACTTATTGCAAAGCAAAATGATAGATTTCTTTCCATCTAAGCAATATATTTTGTTGTGTAAAAGAATCACAACTGTATACTGACAGAATCATCAATAATGAGATTTAGTTTTTAACCTTTGTTGGAAATTGTTGGATATTTAAATATTTCCAGTGCTCAAATGGAAGTTTGATTAGTCCAAGTAACTCTGCTAAATGACTAGGGAATCACAGCAAATATTATTTTCTTAATAGTTTTATTCTTATATGAAATTTATGCTTGGTAAACTTGCAAAAATCTACACGATATCTTGATGATGTGTATTTTTTGCAGTATGGGCAAGTATATTTACCAATTTGAGAATTAACATTTGCCACATTCTTAAGTAGGCTTACTGAAACTGTTTCCCTTTGTTTTAAATCCATCATTATGTACATTATACTAACGAAATCAATTTTTATAGCACAATTTGGCAGCTGTTTTTTAAATGAATTCTCCCCACTTTGAAAAATTAAAAAAATAGAAATCATGGCAAAGATGTGTAACTAATGTACATCGCAACTGAAATGAGGCAGATAGATTTCAAAACAGAAATAAGGAAGATAGAATATTGAGGACTTTTCAGCTTCACTGAAAAGCAGAACAAATTATTCTGAACCTAAAGACTAGGGTTTTTTTATTTTCTTAATGCACTCACATTTCAAGAGTCAAATATGGATTAAATTCCATACCTAGTAATTTTGACCATTGAAATATAATCATGTTGACGCTTTTGTGATTGAAATATACACAATTGTTTCCAGGCACTTTCTTATCTGAAGTTAAAAGCAACTGTTCCGTTAACAGAGTTTGAAATGTAAAATCTATAGCTTATTTGCATAACTAATGCATATCACATTTCCTTCTATATAATAATCTGCTATTTACAAGAACAGGAGAAGAGAAACTCAAAGGAGAAATAAGCATGATGTGTGAAAAAACTTGAAAAGTTAGAGAGAGGAGTGGAATTCAAATTATAATTTGTTTCAGACATCCTGAAAATCTTGGCACTTCTAGCTAAATTTCTCAAGTTTTTAAAGTGCACAAATTGCTTATTTTCACAATTTGACAAGCCAAAACTACTGACAGTAACACCTAGAATCTTTCTTCCTGAATGTGAAGCTCAAATAGATGTATTGCATCTCCCTTGCTAAATTGCTGAGTGTGCACCCCCTTGTTCAGTCTTCAGAAATTCTAGAAATTGCACCACTGAGAAACTAAGAGTGTTTCTCCTACCCACTGTTTAATGTAAAAAGAAATTAAAACTACAAATAAGCGTTCAGGTTTACACGCCACCTCCACCCCAATTTCTTGCAACCTTATACATTGGAAAACACCATCCCAGAAAACTTGGGGCTTCTGGATGCTCTTTTGGGTTGGTATAGATCAGAGACATACCGTCTGATTTGTTTTTGTTGGTTTGACTGCCTCAGAGGGTGAAGTTTTTCAGGATCTGGGTACAGCAGGGGGACTATTTTTTTTACTCTACATTTGTATTTATTGACTTAATCCTAATTCTATTTTGTTTGCATATAACATAGTTATAGCCCTTATGAAGGAGTACTGGAACTTTAGGTTGTTCAGCTGATCTTAAGAAAAAAATTATTCAGGCCTAATGATTGAACCAAAGACGCAATATGCAACACTGTATTCCTTGAGTGATTCCTTCATGTACTACACACTGAGGTGCCTCATTCTGAGATGCAAAAAAGGAGGTAGCCTAGTGGAAGATTACCTAAGAGTCTATCAATCTAGAACAGGGCTTCTCAACCATTTTTTTTCCTCATGGCCTCCTGAGATTCATATACTTCTGTGTAACTGCATCATAAATCACTGTTAGTTGGAAATATGGATTGAGCCTATGACTCATGTTGAGAAGCACTATTTAGGAAGGGGAGGCTTGGCAGGGCACTAGAAATACCAGAACATATGTTATGATGTTATAAGAACTTTCTTTATAAAAGAAACATAGAAAGAGATAGATGATTCACACTGAGCACATTTGATAGAGAAGCTAGAGCCGTGATAGTGAACCTATGGCACACATGCCACAGGTGGCACGTGGAGCCATATTTGCCAGCATGGCAGCCCTCAGCAGTCCCCAGCTCTGGATTTTCGGCCTTCTGGACAACCGGGGTAGGCAGTTTTCACCCTCCCCAGGCTTCTGAAAAGCCTCCGGAGCCTAGAGAGGGTGAAAAACAGGCCCAATGGCCCAAACGGAAGTTCAGGAATGAAAAACAGGCCCAATGGGTCAACCATTCCCGAACTTCCAGTTGGCCCATTGGGCCTGTTTTTCACCCTCCCCAGGCTCCGGAGGCTTTCCTGAAGCCTAGGGAGGGTGAAAACAGCCTTCCCCCCCCTGGAGAAGGCTATTTTTGCCCGCCCCAGGCTTCAGGAAAGTTTCTGGAGCTTGGGGAAGGCAAAAATTCCCCTCCACAGGGGGGTCGCTCATGCATGCATGATGGGTGGGCATGTGCATGTGTGCGATAGTACATGCACATAAACAACAACACACACAAAGTTTTGGCACACCTTTAGAAAAAGGTTAGCCATCACTGAGCTAGAGGATCAGTGATGGGTTCAACTTATTTTACTACCGGTTCACTTGCATGATGCTTTGCGCATGTGCAGAAGTGTTCGGGCGGTGGGCAGAGCCTCCCGCCACCGCCACTATCAGTTCACCTGATCCAGGATGAAACAGCAGAAACCCACGTCTGTAGAGGATGCTACATATCTGATAAGCTTGGCTATCCAGTCAGGCACAGAAGACCCAACCTCGCAGAGGCTCATCTACCTTATCACAATTCAAAGAAAAGGAGATGGTAGTTGCTACAGAGATAAATTGAAGGAAGATGACCAAGTTCAGAGAATATGATAACAGGGTGACTTGGTGTACTCCTACTTAGTGAATGGGACCTCTAATGTGAATGAACAGAGTCTTATAAGAGTGGTATCACTTTGAAACACGTCCCCCAACTTATAACATTCAGGCACAGTCCAAAAGTATAATATGGATGATGGTATCAAATGGAACTGAGAAATTGAAAAGGACTGGGGATGGTACACTTTCAAATTAATATCATCAACCGGAGCAACAGGTGCCATTTCTGTACCATGCCTGGACTTGAATCCAAACTGAAAGGGATCCAGGTAATCCAATTCTTCAAGAACACTCTGTAGTTGAGGTAGCTATATCATTACCTTTTTAATAATCTAAAACTGTTGGGTCCAGGGAGGATTTGTTGAGAATGGAATATACTTCTGCCTCATTCAACAGATCTTCCCACAAAGAAACATTGACCACATTCCACGCCAGCCTGTCATTCATAGCTCACAGCCCAAATCAGCCATGAAGGTCAGGTTCAGTAGTGGTAGCATTTATCTTCACTAGATTATACAAGCTGAAAAGAGTGTCTGCTAATATTGTAAAACTTTTGCTCGGAGTACCATTGAACATTTTGTTCGCAGAATATCAAAAGTATTTATTGCTCAAATTTAGAAACCATCTGTTCATCACAGAGGGTCTCTTGGGAGTCTATAATCATCAGTAACTTTGTCAACAAAAACTGTAATGATAGGCACAGTGGCTAAGTGGTATATCTCCCTCCCATCTTCCTTAACAGGAAACAGGTAATTTTTTTCAAAGAATTTTTATTTTGTTATTCTCTTACATACCATTTGAAGTATACATTCACATGATTGTTATTCTTCTTTACATTTATCATTCTTATACATTTATTATTTCATTTAATAGGTTATAATATACAGTTTAGGTTGCTTTATTTACCATCCTTTCCTCCTTTTGTAACACCACCTTGTTTACCTTTTCTTTTCTCCCTCCCTCCCTTCTCTACTTTCTTCCTTCCTCCTCTCTTTCCGCTTCCTTCTTCCCTTACCTTTCTCCTACTCCTACTCTTCCTCTTTCCCTTCTTACCCTCTCTCCGTCTCTTTCTCTCCCTTCCATCCTCCTCTCCTTACCTCTTTCTTCTTTCCCCCCGTCTTCCTTTCATTCTCTCCTCCTCTCTCCCTTTCTTATTTATTGTTGGTGTATATTTCAAAACTCAGTTTATGTTTCCTTGGGATGGTATTTCCGCCAACCCAAATATAATTTAGTATCATTTCTTATTCCCTTACTTTTGCTAGTCTACCCTAATTATGTTTCCCCCACCTTTATATCTCGCTCTTGAATATATACTTATATATTTAATATTTTCTTTTCTGTTTTCCCCTTCTTCCTCCCGCTTTCCATTTCATAGTGTGTCATCTGGGTATTTTATCTTCTCCCTACTTTCTTTTCTAATTCACTTTCTCTAGCCCAGGGGGCAGCAAACTGCAGTTCTGGAGCCGCATGTGGCTCTTTCCTTCCTCTGCTGCGGCTCCGTTACTGGTCGGCACCACAATTTTGAGAGGAGCTTCCGGTGGGGGGGGGGGGAGAGAAGCACAGTGTGCCAGGAGACTCTATGGCAAGGGGAGGGTTTTCCAGTTGTCTCCACAATTGATAGGGCTTTCGGTTATGACAGGTAGAGGAAAAAGTATGCCGCGCTAGGAGGAGACTCTAGGGGGGGGGGGGCTGAACTTCCGGTCAGCTCCAGAATTGAACAGGGGGCTTCTAGTTAGGGTCTTTGTGGCTCCCAGTGTTTTCTTTTCTGTGGGAAACGGGTCCAAATGGCTCTTTGAGTGTTTAAATTTGCTGACCCCTGCTCTAGCCAATCATAAAATCTTCCCCATGTGTTGAAGTACTCTGATGCCTCTTTATCCTTTATTTTCATTGTCAATCTATTCATCTCTGCATAATCTAATATCTTTTTTATTATCTCTTCATCTATTGGTAGCTTATTTAATTTCCAATTTTGGGCAAATACAATTCTCGCTGCTGTAGTTACATGTATAATTAAATAAGTATCCTCTTCCTTAAATTTCTCTGGGATAATACTTAGTAGAAATATCTCTGGTCTAAATTCTATTTCTTGTTGTAACATTTTCTTTAACTATACTCTTATTTTAGTCCAATATTTCCTTGCTTCTGCACATGTCCACCACATATGATAGTATGAACCTATTGCTTGTTGACATTTCCAACATTTCGCTGACTTGTCTTTAAACATCTTTGCTAATTTTCCCAGTGACATGTGCCATCTGTAAAACATTTTGTATAAGTTTTCTTTGTAAGCTGTTGATATGGTTAGTTTATAATTTCTTTCCCATAGTTGTTGCCACTTTTCTAGTTCAATCCTGTGGCCAAAATTCTTTGCCCAAGTTAACATTGTATCTTTAACCACTTCTTCTAGCATAGTTCTTAATAGGTAGCTATATACAGATGAAACTCAAAAAATTAGAATATCGTGCAAAAGTTCATTTATTTCAGTAATGCAACTGAAAAGGTGAAACTAATATATGAGATAAGACTCATTACATGCAAAGCAAGATAGTTCAAGCTATGATTTGTCATAATTGTGATGAGTATGGTGTACAGCTCATTAAAACCTCAAATCCACCATCTCAGAAAATTAAAATATTACATGCAATCAATAAAACAAGGATTGTACATAGAACAATATCGGACCTCTGAAAAGTATAAGCATGCATATGTAATCAGTACTTGGTTTGGGCCCCTTTTGCAGTAATTAGTGCCTCAATGCAGCATGGCATGGAAGCTATCAGCCTGTGGCACTGCTGAGGTGTTACGGAAGACCAGGATGCTTCAATAGCGGCTTCAGCTCTTCTGCATTGTTCGGTCTCATGTCTTTTATCTTTCTCTGCAACTTTTGCATCTCATTTGGAAACCAAGGACCCAGAGTATGGAGGAAGAATGGAGAGGCCAATCAAGCACAGTAATCCCACGGTCATTGAACCAATTTTTGGTGCTTTTGGCAAAAGTTGCTCTTATCAGAAAAGAGGACTTTGTACCACTGAGCAATAGGACTTTGGACCACTGTGCTTCATTAAGACCACGGTCACCGCAGCCGTCTAACAGGAGATTTTGGAGCACTTCATGCTTCCTTCCGCAGACTAGCTTTATGGGGATGCTTACTTCATTTTCCAGCTGCTCACACTGCCAAAAGCACCAAAACCTGGTTCAATGACTGTTGGATTACTGTGCTTGATTGACCAGCAAACTCGCCTGACTTGAACCCCATATGGGGCATTGCCAAGAGAAAGATGAGAGACATGAGACCAAAGAATGCAGAAGAGCTGAAGCCGCTATTGAAGCATCCTGATCTTCCATAACACCTCAGCAATGCCACAGGCTGATAGCTTCCATTGTACAGTGCATCGAGGCAGTAATTGCTGCAAAAGGGGCCCAAACCAAGTACTGATTACATATGCATGCTTATACTTTTCAGAGGTCCGATATTGTTCTATGTACAATCCTGGTTTTATTTATTGCATGTAATATTCTAATTTTCTGAGGTGGTGGATTTGTGGTTTTCATGAGCTGTACGCCATAATCATCACAATTATGACAAATCACAGCTTGAACTATCTTGCTTTGCATGTAATGAGTCTTATCTCATATATTAGTTTCACCTTTTCAGTTGCATTACTGAAATAAATGAACTTTTGCACGATATTCTAATTTTTCAAGTTTCATCTGTAGTTCCTTGATTATTCTTTCTTCTGTTCCCATAAGTATCTTATCCAACTCTGAACTTCCTAAGTTGAAAGCATACTCCCTTTTATCTTTTTTATATCTTGATTCTTTTTGCAATTGTGAAAACCATCCTATATCAATCCCTTGTTTTTCTAATTCTTGTTTTTGTTTTAGTTCCCCTCTTTCTATTAAGATATCTTTATATCTAATAATATTTTTCATACTACTAATATTTGGATGTGTCAATGCTTTCATTGTTGAAAGCCACATTGGTATTTCTAAATAATTTTTCTCTTTCACTCTTTCCCATATTGTTAATAATCCATTCTTTACATAATGTCTGAAAATAGCCATGTGCCCTACTTTTATCATACCACAAAAAAGTGTGCCAACCCAGTTGTAAATCATGACCCTCCAATATCAATAATCTTGTATTTCTCAATAGAATCCATTCTTTCATCCAAGCTAGTCCCGCTGCTTGATAGTACAATTCCCAGTTTGGCAATCCAAATCCACCTTGAATCCTTGCATCTTGCAACATTTTTATATTAATTCTTGTTCCCCCGCCATATATATCTCCCCACTATTTTATTCATACTTTCAAAGAATTTTTTCTCTAGTTTTATTGGTTTTGTTTGTAATAGGTATAGCAATCTTGGTAATATATTCATCTTTACTACTGCTTTTCTTCCCATCAATGATAATTGTAGGTTTTTCCATCTTTCCAAATCTATTTCTGTTTGTTTTCTCACCTTATAATAGTTATCGTCCTTTAGTGTTACAAACCTTGATGTCAATTGAATACTCAAATATTTCACTTTTTTCACCACTTGTATGTCCAGTTTCCCCATCAACTCTCTTTTCTGTTTTTCTGTCATATTTTTCATCAGAATTTTTATTTTTATCTTTATTAATTTTCAAGTCCACTACTTCTCCATATTCTTCTACTATTTTAACTAGTTTTGGCCCTGTTTCTATTGAATCCTCCATAATAAATACCAAATCATCCACAATTGCTTGTAATTTATATTCTTCTTTCTTGACCCTCATACCTTTTACCTCTTTATTTTGTCGTATTTCTCTATTAAAATCTCTAGTGTCAGTATAAATAATAATGGTGATAGTGGACAGCCTTGTCTAGTTCCCTTCGCAATTGCTATCTTTCCTATCATATCACCATTTACCATTACCTTTGCCGATTGGTTATTATATATTGTTTTAATCATATTTATAAATCCCTCACCAAATCCCATCATTTGAAGTTGCATTATCATGAATTGCCAGTTCACATTATCAAAGGCCTTTTGAGTGTCCAGAAAAAACAATACCATTTGCTTTTCTGGGTGAGCTTCATAGTACACTAGCGTATTCAATACAATTCGCATATTGTCTCTGATCTGTCTCTTGGGAAGAAATCCATTTTGGTCTATTTGTATAAATTCATTTAAAAATCTCTTCATTCTTTCTGCCATTATCGATGCAAATTTTTTATAATTCACATTTAATAGTGAAATAGGTCTATAGTTCTTCTTGTCGATCTGACTCTTCTTTTAGTATAAGTTATATATGTCTTTGTCCATGTTTCTGGCATCTTTGTCTCCCTTAATAGGTCATTGAATAGTTCCAACATTACATTGCTTAATATTTCTTGTAATGTTTGGTACAGTTCTGCCGGTAATCCATCGGGTTCTGGTGTTTTCCCCTTCTTTTGCCTTTTGATTCCTTCTGTTATCTCCATCATTGTAATTCTTTCTTCTAGTGCCCTCTTAAACTTTTCTGGGATTTGGGTTATTCTAGTTTTCTCTAAAAATTGTCTTATTTTCCCTCCTGGAATCCTCTCATGTTGATACAATTTATTGTAGAAGTTGTCAATTATTTTTCCCTTTGTTTGGTTTGAATGTTGTATACTCCCTTCTTCATCTACCAATTGACTTATCAGCCTTTTTTCTCTTTCCTTTTTCATCTTGTAAGCCAGCCAACATCCTGGTTTATTTACATTTTCAAAAAAGTTTTGTTTTGCTCATTTTATTTTATTTGCTAAGTCCTCATTTTCTATCAGGTTCAATTTATGTTTTTGCAGTTCCATCATATTTTTTACTTTTTTATTTTGTGGTTTTTCTGCAGCTCCGTCTCCAAATTTTCGTACTCTGATTCCAACTTCTTTTCCCTTTGTCTTTTCTGTCTGTTCTTTTTCCCTAAGTATGTCATTGCAAGGCCTCTGATATATGCTTTACAAGTGTCCCATATGTTCTGTAATGATGTGTCTTCCTTTCTATTTTCCTGGAAGAAATATGTCAATTCTTTTCCATATATTGCTGGAAACTTTTTTCTTTCAATATTCTTGAATTTAAAGTCCATCTCCCCTTTTTCCTCTGTCCCTTCCAAGTCATTGTTATTGGATTATGATCTCCCCATGTGCTTATATCTATGTCTATTTTAGTTGTTTTGAGTGTTAGCTCTGTTGTCATCCACATATCAATTCTTGACCATGACAAATGTCTGTTTGAGTAGAATGTATATTATCTTTAATTCGGGTGTCTTATTCTCCAAACATCTTGCAAATTTAATTCTTCCACCATCATGAAAAATGTTTTGGGTAGGGTTTTTCTCAGCTTATTGTACATCTTTGTAGCTTTATAGTCTATTCCAATATTTACGATTGCATTAAAGTCTCCTAATATACATATATATTCATATTCATATTCATATTCTATTATCTTTTTGTGTAGTTTCCAAAAAAATGCTTCTTGGTTGTCATTTGGGGCGTATGTTTTCACTAATATATCTTTCTCATGTTCATCGTTATTTCCACTATCAGTATTCTCCCCTCCCCATCTTCAAAAATTTTATTTGCTTGTATTGTCTTTCTAATATATAATGCTATTCCCTTTTTGCTTTGGTCAGACAGAGCTGTACATAAAGGAAACAGGTAATTTTAAAGAAGGCTACTGGATGGCAGCTTATTGATGTAGTAAGAGTAGAGAAGACGAAATGCTTTACTGCTTTTATCGTCATGTAGGTTCAAACAAGAGAGTGAATTGTTGCTGGGTCATATTTTCTTTTTACCTTTCTCCACTGGTAATCTAGTCATTGCTTCTCCATCTACCAGAGATCCTGAGTAAACCAAGGAGCCCCCAAGAAGAGACTACTGGGGGAAATCACATCAAGTCTTTGGCTGCTTCCCAGGTCCTAGAGATCCTAATGACCTTAAAGCATTAGGGAATTCTACAAATTCCCTCTGGTATCCATCTGGATCTATTACACATCTGGAATGGACCATCTTAATAAGTCCCTGAAGCAATAGAGACAGATTTCATCTGGATCAGGAAGTGATCTGATCACAGTAAAGATCTCAGTTTGATGTCCAAAACATACAGTTGATCAGAAGTACAGTAAGTTCATATGTGTGATTGGGCAAGATATTATTTGGGGGAGGCCATGATTATCACTTTGGCCCTGCCAACTACTTCCTCCCAACATATAGAAATTGAATTCTTCTGCATCTTTGGAATTGTATTCAATTCCAAATTGAATTCTTCCGCACCTTCAACAGTAGTGAAGGAAAGTCTAAAATGAGTCTGGTAACAAGCACCACACCCACTAGAAAGAATCTTTGGGCAGCAGAATGGCTAATGGGTAAGTACAACCCTCACTTTTTCCATATTGCCCAAGTTAACACACATTACATTTAAGAGCCGTGGTGGCGCAGTGGTTAGAATGCAGTACAGCAGGCTACAACTGCCGGCTGCCTGCAATTTGGTAATTCAAATATCACCAGGCTCAAGGTTGACTCAGCATTCCCTCCTTCTGAAGTTGGTAAAATGAGGACCCAGATTGTTGGGGGAAATATGCTGACTCTGTAAACCACTGAAAGAGGGCTATAAAGCACTGTGAAGCAATATATACTGTAAGTCTAAGTGCTATTGTTATTGCTACACCCTGCCATTCCTGCAGGAAAGACCCCTGATCATAGGCACAAAATCCTTCCTGGTTACTGCTGCTAAGCAACCTAAATTTTAGAAGGGCTTATAAGGCAGTTGTTGGCCTCCCTTCTGTCTGACAAATATCCCCTTTCAAAAATATCTCCCATGACTAGGGGGGCACTGAAATGTTTTTCTCTCTCCCTCCTCTATAAAGCCAATAGCAAGTCCTCTAGACAAGATTATCATGTCCTAGGACAGTGTTTGTCAACCTTGTCAACTTGAAGATGTCTGGACTTCAACTCCCAGAATTCCGCAGCCAGCATTCGCTGGCTGGGGAATTCTGGGAGTTGAAGTCCAGACATCTTCAAGTTGACAAGGTTGACAAACACTGTCCTAGGACCTACCCTATTCTTCCCATAGACACAGTCATCTGAAGGCTAATATTTGAAAATGCCACTTTCACCAGCCTCCAAATTATTTCCCATCTTTATTTCCATCTCCTTTTTTTCCTCTTTCTCATTTATCACCTTTCCCACACCAGTGCTATGCTCACTTGGACTGCCAGGATCTGGATCTCCTCTATTATTTTTTCATTCCAGAGGGACCATTCATCAATACTTTTTGCCTCTTCCCTTGGGAATATATTAATCTACAGCAAATTGATATTAGCAATTTGACAAGATTAGTCTCTCCCCCTCCCCACCCCGGGGATTTCTGGCCATGGCAACAATTCCCTCTCTTCCCTAGCTACGGCAACAGAAAGAATAGCTGTGAGATGTTTCCATTCATCTCCAAAGGAATGAATTTGAATTTGTGGTACATGAAGGTTGAAATACAAACAGATAGTAAAATTTCCAGAATAAAATATGACTAACAGCCCGTAAAATAAACAAAATAAGGTTTTAAGACCTCCAAGAAATATCTTCCTTTTTTTTCTCACCTCAAAGCACTAATCAGCAGAAGTCTTCCTGATGGTGTGTCATTAAATAGAACACAGTGGGCAGAGAAAAGCACAGAAGTTTTGAAATGTCTTCCAGTTGCTTAAAAATTACTAAGAGGTACTGACATAAAAATATGAACTATAGCAATCATCATCAGCTATGACAATGGAGCATCATAGAACAAGACAATGTCTTGCCCTTGCTATCACACAGCCTTATTGACAAGTAACCCAGAACAGCACATGGCTCTTGCAGGATTTAAAAGTAGAAAACAGCCCTCTTGTTTGTTCATCTGCACTTAAGTTCATTTTGCTTCAAAGATTGCGGACTTTTGTAAAGCATGTCCAATATATTAAAATGTGGTATATTTCGACTGTTATTCTCCAACACAGATTTCTTCTCTCTGGGAGAATTAGGGATGGCAGGGTGGCACAAGATTAAAGGTCTGCTTTAATTATGAAAGAAGAGTAATTCCATTTTTTCCAGTTGTATTTAGGAATAGTCAGAATAAATTAATATCCTTATATACCAACCACTTATTTGCAATGCATTCCTATACATATATACCCAAAGTAGTTCCCATGAGTTGACTGGATAAAATAAAAACAATTGACATAATATAGAATCAATTTACAAAGTAGCATCTAAAGAAGCATATAATTTAGGAGAATATGTAAGAATCAAATTACAGCTGTAATATGACTTTTATTTAAACAGTTGTCTAAGCTGTAAAGGTTCAAGGTTCAAGGTTTATTACACGTGTATGCCGCCCTATTCCCAGAGGGACTCAGGGCGGCTAACAAACCGAAGGGGAAGGGAATAATACAGACAAAAAGCAATAAAAACAAGCAAACAAAATACGGAAACAATTTAAAAGCAGTCAACAGCCACACAATTCGAGTGGGGATGGGAACTCATCAGCCCCCCGGCCTGTTGACGGCTTTGCGGAAAGCCTGAAGGGTGGTGAGGGTCCGGATCTCCATGGGGAGATTGTTCCAGAGGGCTGGAGCAGCCACAGAGAAGGCCCTCCTCCGGGTAGTCGACAATCGGCATTGGCCGGCGGATGGAAGTCAGAGGAGGCCTAGTCTGTGGGATCTGATAGGTCTTTGGGAGGTAATTGGCAGGAGGCGGTCTCTCAAGTACCCAGGTCCAATACCATGAAGGGCTTTAAAAGGGACGACTAGCGCCTTGAAGCGTATCCGGAGACCAATAGGCAGCCAGTGCAGCTTGCGGAGGATAGGTGTAACGTGGGTGTACCGAGGTGCACCCACAATTTCTCGCACGGCTGCATTCTGGACAAGCTGGAGTCTCTGAATACTCTTCAAAGGCTGCTATCATGTAGCAGTTTGTTGCATATCTGGCACTTGCTACATAAGATTTGGGGACAGTATTGGCAGCAGGCAGCTGATACTAGAGCAGAGAAGAGCTGGGGTAGAAGAGAAGTCTTGTTTTCTTTTTCCAGTTCTCATTAGCAGTACTTGCATTTAATTTATGTATACTGGAATATTTCAGCACATCAAAATAGAATTTAGAAAAAGGCACTAAAATTAGTTTAAGACTATTTTTTTTCTTTACTTGGTTCTACCCTGTTTCCCTGAAAATAAGACCTCCCCGAATAATAAGCCCAATCGGGCTGTTGAGTGCATGCGCTAAAATAAGCCTTCCCCCCAAAATAAGCCCTCCATTAAAATATTGCAACACAGCAGCAGCCATGAAGTGACCACA